>NW_027069808.1:451925-687112 GCF_002906115.3 Quercus suber
AGTCTATGCTAACATAATACACTGGCTTCTGCATGCCAATCTAAATTCTGATCAACACTGCGCTCACCATATGCTTGAACACAACTAGATACACGTAGGCTCAGGACTAGATAAAATTGGTGGGTGAACAAGGTAGAGCTTCAAGCTTTAGAAAGCACTATCGTATTTCTCGGTCCAATAAAATCCCTTCCACTTCCTCAACAGCTGGAAAAAAGGGCAATATCTATTAACTAACTTGGATACGAACCGATTTAGAGCTATTATCTTTCCTGTGAGCTTCTGTACTTCTTTTGGGTTCATCGACGGACTAAGTTGTTAGATTGTGCTAATATAGCTCGGGTTAACCTAGATTCCTTAGCAAGTTATCATGTAACCAAGGAACTTCCCGGATCCTACCCTGAAAAAACATTTAGTAGCATTAAGGCGCAATCTGCGGTGCGTCGATATCTCAAACACCTTGGTCAAATTTGGCACATGCTCCTTTGACTTCTCACTTTTTACTACAATGTCGTCAATATATGCTTCCACTGTTTTACTGATTTGCAGCCTAAATATCTATGTCACTATTTGTTGGTAAGTTGCCCAGTCATTCTTCAGACCAAAAGACATGACTGTATAATGGTAATTTTCTTTTGGAGAGATGAAGGACGTCTTCTCCTGGTCTTCGGGAGCCAAGGCGATCTTGTGATATCCCTAGAAGGCTTCTAGAAAACTCATCCTTGGGTGGCCATACATGGCATCCACCAACTAGTCAATCTTGGGGACAGGGAAAAGGTCCTTGGGCATGCTCTATTCAAATCTGTAAAATTGGCGCAGACCCTCTACTTATCGTTCTTCTTTTTCACCACCGCTGTGTTGGCCAGCCAATCTAGGAAGAACACTTCTCTTATAGCCCCGACATGTTTCAACTTCTCCACTTCCTCCTTTACGGCTTCCATGTGAGGTTTAGCTAACATCCTTATCTATTGCTTCTCGGAGGGATACAAGGGGTCCATCTTTGGCCTATGAACTATGAACTCCAAGTCTATCCCGGGCTCAGCGTATGGGCTTCATGCAAAGACATCTAAGTTCTGGACCAGTGACAATAGTGACTTCACCTGATCCTCGATTGGAAGGCTTTTACCTACTTGAAAATACCTGTCATCATGGGGTAAAATGAGGACTTCATCCAACTCCTTTGCACTGTCAACCCTATTGGAATGCACAAATAGTGACATAGATATTTAGGCTGCAAATCAGTAAAACAGTGGAAGCATATATTGACGACATTGTAGTAAAAAGTGAGAAGTCAAAGGAGCATGTGCCAAATTTGACCAAGGTGTTTGAGATATCGACGCACCGCAGATTGCGCCTTAATGCTACTAAATGTTTTTTCAGGGTAGGATCCGGGAAGTTCCTTGGTTACATGATAACTTGCTAAGGAATCTAGGTTAACCCGAGCTATATTAGCACAATCTAACAACTTAGTCCGTCGATGAACCCAAAAGAAGTACAGAAGCTCACAGGAAAGATAATAGCTCTAAATCGGTTCGTATCCAAGTTAGTTAATAGATATTGCCCTTTTTTCCAGCTGTTGAGGAAGTGGAAGGGATTTTATTGGACCGAGAAATGCGATAGTGCTTTCTAAAGCTTGAAGCTCTACCTTGTTCACCCACCAATTTTATCTAGTCCTGAGCCTACGTGTATCTAGTTGTGTTCAAGCATATGGTGAGCGCAGTGTTGATCAGAATTTAGATTGGCATGCAGAAGCCAGTGTATTATGTTAGCATAGACTCGGAAACTCAGCATTTGCCTTTGGAAAGGATAGCTTTGGCCCTAGTACACGCCATGAGGAAACTCCTACACTTCTTTCAGGCTCACACAGTGTACGTTTTGACTGAACATCCTCTACAATCCTTGTTGAGAAGGTTAGACTTCACGGGGAGTATAGCTAAGTGGGGTACAAGACTAGATTCTTTCGACGTCAGGTACAAGCCAAGAAATGTGATCAAAGGGCAGGTGCTAGCTGACTTTGTAGCCGAATTCACTTTGGCGATTGGAGATGCACATAGGGTGTGCCAAGTAGTTTGGCCATAGAATGTGTATGAGGATAAGGCATCGAATGCTCAAGGCTCTAGAATAAGAATAGTGCTAAAGTCACTAAAGGTTATAAAAGTAGAACATTCGCTCAGACTGGGCTTCCAGGCCTCGAATAGTGAAGCCGAGTATGAAGCACTGGTAGCTAGGCTTCAAGTAGTCGCCAAGGTAGAAGCCACAGAGGTAGAAATTTGTTCAGATTAAAGTTTGGTGGTTAGTCAGGCCAAAGGAGATTTTGTGGCAAGGGATCCAAGAATGGTGGATTACCTAAAACTAGTCCATTCATTGCGAACACAATTCAGATCAGTGAAGGTGGCACAGATTCCTAGGGGACAGAATAGCCATATGGATTCCTTGGTTACACTAGCTTCGTCCATCAAAGAATAGCAAGTTGGCCCCCAAATTGTCAAGTTGACATCCATTGGAATAACCTTGGCCCAATTCAGGCCCATATAACCGAATTGTGTGGGGCTAGCCAAGCAGATAAGGAAGTCTCCAAGGTATGCCAAGAACAAGAGATAATGCCGTGGGGGAATTTGACCATCGAGTATTGAAATCTGGCGTCTGATACAAGTCACTAGGAAATCATATCAACAAGAGAAGGTAGGTCCCTATTGACAGGTGATACGATACAGAGGGACCCACTAACATGCCAAATATTTCTCTATCATGACTCCCCTAGTAAAAGAAGGGTATAAATAAAAGGGGAGGGTTAAGAAGAAATTGTTGAAATATTTAGGGAGAGAGACAAGGGAGTAGTGAGGAGAAACACATTCCAAGGAGAAGGAGATCATGTTCGAATTTCAGAAAGAGGGCTTGACTGCTTGGTAGCCTTCACGGTTGAGCCAGAATCAAGGTAATTTAGTGCCCAAGTGAAACTAGTACCCCATTAGTGACAATCACTTTTTTGGACCTCCCATTGTGGGATAAGCCTAACTCAAAGTACAAGTAAATTGGGGATCCAGGCCCAAAAGCCCAAGTTATTTGGGAACGGACCACCACAATTATGATTATTTTCTTTCCATAGTTTATTTAGTCAATCTTACTCTGTTTGGTTTAATTTAATATTTTTCTTTATGTGTATGATTTAATTGTTAGTTTTAATTTTTAATAATAATCTATTTGATTTGGTTTTAATGTGTATATATATATATATATATATTTTGGTTATGTAATCTTTAACATGTTGTATGTGTTCCCTTAAATTAAATGCATGATGTATGTTTAGGTTAAGGATTATAGATCATTTAATAATATCTTTATTAAATGCATGGGTGCCTAACACCTTCCCAAGTTGTATCCTAACTCCAAACCCAATATCTAATTAAATAAGACCTACGTAAGTAAAAGGCCCAATTTGGTTCCTATGCCTAAACTAGATGACAACTCTTAAAACTTTGGCTCCTGTCCATTTGGCTAAGGTATACTCCCAATAGGGCAGAACCCACGTGTGCCACTCACACTACTTGATCCATAAACTTATCTTTTATACATTATTTTAAACTATAAAACTTGAATTTAAACAATTGATTGATTATATGGTTATTGGTCTTTGATTACCTTGAAATTTTTTAAGCATGGAAAATGTATGAAAATAATATAATCCAAATGTTGATTTCTCAAAATTCACATCCAATAAAAAAAAAAAAAAATTAGTGGTGTAAAATATTCATAAAAGATTATATTTTCAAGAGTGTGACAATAACATGATATGCATAAAATAAACCATATATAAATAAGTAAAACAATCAACTTTAATGCATATTCTCAAATAGAGTGTCAATATTAGATTATGAAATTAGTTTTCAAGATTGTAAATTTCTTGTGTTTTTTTTCTTTGTCAAATTAGCTATCCAATAACGCATTTGTAATTTTATTTTGTGTTTTGGAATGTTTATATTGTGTAGAAGTGAAACTTGTGTGTTTCTTTTAATTGGACTTTCAAAGGATAGACTATATTCCTTTGTATTCATGTTATTTTGTTTTGGTTAGACATGTTGGGATTTGTATAATTTTATGATTATTGAACAAGTATTAATTTTTTCATTTGAGCTCATTCTTGATGTAGGTGGTGAATTCAAAATAATATATTCTACACCAAGTAATTTGTAACATTACTTAATAATGCGAAAAATTCGAGTCAACCCAACTTGACCCATTTCTAACCCGCTTAAAATGACCCCTTTTTTACCCGAACCCAATTGATCCAACTTGCCTTGCCCGTTTTGCCACGTCTACCTATTGGGTCTTAATCAAGTCCTATGTAAATTAAGAAAAATCAAATGATAATTCCAAATTTATCCCCCTTGTGCATGTTTCATAACTAAAAAAATCAACTTATTTTTCTTTACTCTCGCACACACTTACTACACTCATTGCGACAATACCTTCTTTCTACACTATGTTCACTGCAGTTCTTCTTCTTTCTTCACTTTGCAATATCAAACAAAACCTCACAAATTTTCTTTGATTTGTGCACTTTACAAAATAACATTGTTAGTAAAACCCAAACCTTATTCTCTCTCTCTAGACACTACCTCCCAAGCGAAAATCCTTTTTTTACAAGCCAAGAAAACAAAAAATATATATATATATATATATATATACCAAATTAATTTTTCTTTCTTCACCTAGGAAACCTAATTTTCTTTCTAAGTCACAATAAGAATTTGAGTCATTGTCCCAACATGACTTGTCATCTAATAGACGATCAAAGTATATGTCAATGCTTGATCAGTATGATGGACTTAAGTTAAGTATCACCACCTAGGCTATCTAATTAGTTCCTTTTTAACTCTATAGATATTATATCGAACATTGTTTTAATCCCATGACACAAAATCACTAATACATCATCAATTACCAATTGATTCCACAGATTGGTGGTTTTAGCCAGTACTGCTTTATTTCTCAATGATCTTCAATAAAACTTATTAAACAATTTCAAAACATAATTATATGCTTAAATATATTAATTATTTAGAATAATTAGCTAATGTTCCTAGCAATATGCGAATTCAATTATATGATTTAAAAGACTTACTTTAATTACATCTCCATTGAATTACTAACATTTTTATAACAAAGAACAATATCAATATGTTTAAAAATAACAATAACCAAAAAACAATAATCACAATACTAACACCTCCTACAACATAGAAAATAACAACAATAATAACATCATTATTTTGCCACCAACAAGAAGACCACGTGTGACTATATCCCATCATTATCAAAAAATATTTTTATGTTTAAAAATATGGAAAAAAAAAACATTAATTACAACTATGCATAACATTTTTGCATACAAGTTTTACATAAAATTTAATTATATTGTATAAGGTGTTTATATATTAGGTGATTGAGGCATGCCTATGACATTGCAACATTTAAGAAAATTCATCCTTTAATTTAGTAATTTAGTTTTTACTACCTCCTTTGGAGTTCTTGTCACTCTTCTTTCCTATAGGATCCTATCTTCTTTAACTGTGGCAAAGAATTTGAATTGATAATATCGTTATAATATATATCAGAGACACCAACAAATCATTCTAATAGCGACCTTGGTGTCAATGAAGTCATTTTAATGGTAACTCAATAAGTATACGACAAAAAAAGAAAGAAAAAAAAAAGAAAAGAAAAGATCTTTGAACGTGGTACTAATATTATTATTTGCTACCTAATAAGAAGAAATATGTCTAAATTCTGTAAAATGCTCTTCAAACAACACAATCATTTGTCCAAGCACCAATGACAATGGCAATAATTATAGCAATAGAGATTAGATTTAGAAAGGTTTTTGGTTTAGATAATTTTCCAAATGAGGAATCTTGTATTATATTAACCTATCAATTTTGAAAATTAAAAGTAATTGATATTTGCAACGTCAGTTGCATCCTAACGACACCTCATCAAGGAAACCAAAGGAGAAATCTAAATACTAAAAAGAAACAAACTCAATTTTTTTCCACGTACGATAAATAATGCAGTATTACTTGTTTAATATTAATGAGAAAATGAAAATAAGTATACATAATATTAACATAAACATAAAATCAACCTATGTATCACACAAACTTCAAGAAATACCAAAATACGCAGGAGATGAATGTCAATGTTCCCAAGGATTTTGACAAGACATATGGTATAGTTTATGCAATTCATTTTATCAAAAGAATTATAAATTAAATCTTCTTTAACTTAAATTGTCATTTAATTTGAACACAAAAATAGTTTGATATGTTCTTTTGATATGTTTTCTTAATTTTCTAAATATTAATTGCTGTCTTTTTGTTGATATTTGTTAGGCTAAGTCTCTTAGGAATATTTTGAATGAAAGAAAACTAAAAATTAGTCACATTTGCTAATCCAAATCATTTCTTGATCACCTAAAAAATGTTGCAACAATTTAATACTATTTTATTATAATGACAATGTTAGTGTATTATTGTAACAAGCAAAAAGAACAAAGTGGGCAAGATGAACGTTTGAATTTTATAATATGTTCCTACTTGCTCACTCCCAAGTGTAGGAGATCGTAGCAATATAATTTTCAAAACAATGTAATTAAACAACACTTTTGGTGAAGATGAAAAATAATTTTTTTTCTTGGTGATTGTTAAGAATTAAATAATGACTGGTTTAAATCAGTATTTTAAATACAAGGGCATCGGGAGTGTTTTCCTATATCGATATAAAATTCTTTGTGATCTAAGAAAATATGTATTTCATAATTGATTCTTCTTATTGTTTAGAAATTCTTTGTGAATTTCTAATAGTTTCAACTCAAAATTCATCTAAATAATAAGAAAAACATGATTGAACTTATTGAAAGTATGGAATAACTAATACATCAAAAGAAATCTAATTGAACAATCAAATATGTTTTCAAATCAAAATTTAGGAAGAATCACAAAGAACATTCATACCGTATAGAAAAAACATAACGCCTAACCATAGCTTAGATTTTAGGCTGCCATTAGAGAAAATAAAATACAAGGTTCTATATGTAAAATTTGTTCTCCACAGCCCCCATTCAAAACCCTACGCTCAAAGTGTACAAAGAAAATAAAACTTTTGACAATTTAATTTTTATCTAGATTTTCAACAGCAATTTGTGAGTTAAGTTCAGCCTTCAAAAATTGTGAATTTCGAAATACTCAAAACTGAAAAGTTGTACATATTTAAGTCTCAGTTCCAAGCCATCTAGCCTTGAGTCAATTGGGTTTTTGAGGAGAGAGAAATGTCCAAAATACTGACTAGTGCTCAAATCTGATTTTTCCTTTTCAGATTATGCCTCTTTGATTTCTTTCCTTAATTTGAATATTCCAAACATGGTAAACGACCCAAGAACTCTAGCTACACCTCCTTATAAATTTAAGCATGGTCCTTAAGCTCCTCTTTAATTCTAGTTTGACCTCCATTCTCACACAAACTCTTGTAAGTTCATCTTTTCACATGATTTTATGAAAGTAGAAAATTATGCATAATGAATGATATCTTATTCAATAAATTATGTAAAGATTAATAATAATGATTAATACAAATCATAGCTTAATTATACAAATTAAGAATATCAATAAGGAGATGACACCCACATAATGTTGATACCCCATTTTGCAATCCGCATTTAACCTCACATGAAGGGTAAAAGGGTAATTTCACCTTAGAAATAGGCATCTTAATTGTGGCCACTATATCCTTCATTTCATTTCATCAAAATGATCTTGATGTTGTAACGATCAAATTGACTGGTCATAAGCCTTAATCGGACTATCAGATTGAAAGTTATCATCAAATTGAGTCTGACTATATGTGATTATGAACAATCAATTTCAATTGGTTATAATTATAATCAATTTGAAATTAATGATGTGTCATAATTTGATTGGTTAGGACTACATCTTATGGTAAGGTTGTACACACTTAATTAATTAGATAATCAAACATTAATTATTCAATGAGTAATTTGTGTAATTATCTTTGTAATTAGGGTAAATTTGGAACTGATTAAGTCTGAAATGAAAGTGATTAGAGCCTATTAATGTTAATTGGAAACTAATTTGGGGCCAATTAATGCTACTTGTGCTAAAATTATTTTCTAACAAATGATCTCTGCTTGCCATTTCGTTGATATCTCTCAGAATATTTTGAAAAGTAATGCTATAGACACAAACTATTTTACAATATTTTTACAAACTGTTGATGTGGCAAATTTTTACTAGTTCTAATATGGACCTATCACTAACATCACATTTTTACTTATAATAACTATTTGGAAAAAGCCACATCAACAGTTTGTTAAAATATTGTAAAATAGTTTGTCTGTAGCATTACTCTATTTTGAATATGTGAGTGAGGTTAATTTTTCCAGAAACTAAACATCCAAGGCTTCAATTTGAGCACAAGAACGAGACAATTCCCATTAGAATTGAGTAAGATATGATTTTTTGAATTTGTATTTACAGGTTGATACAATAGTTACGGGAAAACCAAATTTTGCTTGCTCATCACTCCCACTAATCTTTACATTTAATACACCAACTTCCCCCAAAGTTTGAAATATGGTCTAGGTTCATGATTCTTTTTGATCATTTGTCAACCCTTATTAAATGACCTTCCATTCATATTTTTTCCACTACTACTATATAAATTCCCCTTACTCCATGCAAAGACACAAAACCCTTTCTCTTCTCCTCTCTTGAGTTCTAGTAAAGTAGAATAGTCCTGTCATATCTTGGTCTTCTTGAGACTCAAGGTATTAAGTGAGACTCACTCTCCCTCTCATAGTTCTTCTTTTCTACTCCACCCTTAGGACCTTCATCAAGAGTCTCCTCCTCTACCGTGTGGATCTTGCATACAAGTATAATCTCTTCTCCTAACTTGTTTTTTATATTATTATGATGAGATTAAGATTAGAGCATGCTAATGTTTATTCAATTTCCTTGAATATGTTTGAATGTTCTTAAATGTTCATATGCATTCTTCACATGTTCTTGGTTGTTTATTACATGTTCGTGCATAACACTAGTTTTGATCTTAAATCCACATCCAAAATATGAAAAACATATTTGTTTCATAATTCTCTTAAATCTTTGAATCTTGGATATCACCCTCCACACACATTCATTAGAATTTATTTTTTAATCCAAATGGAATGATTAATAAAGGGAATTAGGGTTATGAAATCTTGGAAAAGTGTTGAAAACATATGAGCTGTTTAGATTCCCAAATTAAAGTTACGACTTAGTTGATTTTACACTAACTTAATACTAAATGCGGAATAGTGTAAATACAAGCGTATAAGCAAGAAAACTACTCTAATCCATATTTAAAGCAACCCAGCAGTAAAAATGAAATGCACAAGAGTAGGGAAGAGAGATGTAAACACTGATAACACCGAGACGTGTTATCAAAGAGGAAACCAAAGAACTCGATGAAAAACCTTTCCGCCACCCTACAAGCGGAAATTGATCCGCTAGATAATCAGTTGGGATACAAGGGTGAGCAAAAAACCCTTTAAGCCTAATCTACCCTCTGTACCTAAGCCCTCCAAGCTCCTATTTCAACAAGGCTTCTCAGAACCGTGTCTTGTCTAGTTCTCCGGATCCTATAACAAGCTTCATGTTGCATCTGCCATTCCAGACTTCTTCCAATGCTTCCCAACAACACTAAAACTTCACTTGACATTCTTAAAGGGTGTGGTAAGTGTTTGGGCTATCAACCTCTCAATAGTATGAAAATAAAGAGGTAGGAGATAAGAAAATTCTCAAAACAAATGTGTAGAGGATTGTGGGTATAACGATCTCTAACTCTCAAGGTGTTTGACTAGGGTTTTTTCTCAGAAGCTCTCTTTAACATTTGTGGGTAATGTGGGTATAAATAGTGTAGGCACCAAAAGTGTGTATCAGACTGGACAAGCTGGCAGAACAAAATGCCTCGCGGGTGTCTAGCAGGAAGGCTTTACCCGCGAGATACTCGCGAGACACAGCTATCTCCATTTAGCCTGACTCTTCACATTCCAGCACATGTAGGGCACATGAGTCATTTCGCGGGTAGCTTAGTTGCGATACACCCACGAGAAATTTTTAGTCTTCAAATGCTTGAGTCTTCACACTTTCTCTCTCTATCACACACCCCTTATAAAGAAATCCCACAATAAATACTGGGTACAACAGATTGAATATAATTACAATTAAATTTGGCAAGGAATATAAGCCAACAAAACAAATAATTGTAAATAACAACTTTATAGGTTACCACATGCACACACATTAAATTCAACATATAATTGATTGATAACATATTAGATGATATGATATGAATATTGGCCACCATATTCTAGAAGACCAGTTTCGCCGGGCAAGGTGGGTGCCTAGAACCTTTCCACCTTGTAACATAGCCTCCGAGCTTAGATCAAGGGTTAGTAGATCAAGTACTTATCCATATAATTTTCAATCTCTAGATTGTAACTAGGAAATAAAGCCATGTACTTTATTTTAGATTGTATCTAGGACCAAAGCCATGTAATTTCCTATCATCAATGTACATTCATTCTTAAATCAATAAAATGAGGAATTTTTCAATTATGGTTTTTTTTTTTTCCAATAATTAAATAAGTGGCAACTCTATTGTAAAACCCTTATTTTAAAGGGGAAAATATAATAAGTCGAACCTCCATTCTGAGAGGTAATAATATGACTCCATCCATTCACATGAGTTTAACCTAACACCAAAAAAGGGGCCAAAAGCGCAGCCTCTCGCACATAAATATATAATAGATATACATTTTAAGGCTTTATTAGTCCCACACAAGGAAAGATGAGTCTTTTGTGACTCTGGTTGTCAAAAAACCATATGCATCTCATACATATCATGTGCAAGAAGTGCAATGAAAAAAAAAATAAAAAAAACCCAAAATCTACTTCTATGATGCTAGAATACATGCGCTTTTGACTTTTCAGATTAGGGTTTAAAGAATCATACCTTTGGTGCATCTATTTGAAATTATCAACAAGAAACCTTGAATCCTAGAACCATAATTGAAATCCTAGTAAGAACTTGGAATTTTCTTGATATTTACTTCAAAGACCATAAAATTGCTTGAGAGAGTGAGCTCTCATTGTCAAGAACAAAGCCCTTAGTTTGTGTGCCACTTGGAAAATCTTGAGAATCTTATATTTTCTTTCTCCCTTGGTAGCTGTGTTTCACTTAAAGCGGGGAGAGAACTATTCTTTTCTCACTTTAAAGGTGTAGTGCAAAATATCCATTTTATACTTGGGTTAGCTATTGGGCCAATGTAGGCTTTTAAAATGTGGCTTCAAGTAGGACAAAAGAGAAATAAAAACACTAACTATAATGGGCGTTAGGTCTTCTGTTAACTCATGACAGGTCCAAAGTTACCATTAACTATAATTTATTCTACAATAAAATCATAGTTGCACTCTAGGTTTTTATGTGAATTCTTAAATCATCCAAAGACTCTATTAAATAGCATTTAACCCTTTCATGAAATCATCCATAGTGAAACAAAATCAATAGTTGTTGTAACTTTTTTAATCACTACACCTTAAGTCCTTGAGTCCCCAATTTAATCTCTTGATTATTCTTACATTCTTATATAATCTAATTCCATTTAATTTAAATTTTAGTAACTCCATACTAAAATAGATAGGCTGAAATTTTAAATGTTCAATTCCCATTAAATCTATCTCAAATGGATGTTTTGTGCCTCTTATCGAGATTATGAATTTTGTCTTGAGAAATAGTGACCCAAAACAATACATGCAATTACCTAACATACTGAGCTTTGATTGTACAACATCTTACTTTGGCAAAAGCTGGCACGGTTTTAGAGTAGGCATTGAGCTCCAAACTATCGAAGTGTTTGGTAGAAAGAAGTATTTAAACATGCTATATACCATTGCTGTAGTATGTAGAAAGGGTGAATTGTTTTGATTGATAGTTAAAAATGTATCAAGAGTGAAAGTGTCCATTTTTTTTTCCGGTATAAGATTTTTTTAATCGAAAGGATTTCATCAATAGATTGACGGGTTGATGACTTGATTGTGGTAGAATGCTTTCTTGAACTTTTAGGACCAAATAAATAGATGTCACGGAAGTACTAGCCAAGTTTGCACTATACCAAAAGGCTAGGCATAATTAGAGATCTCTATAGTCATTTGAGTAGTTCATATTGACGTTGTCTACATCTGATGTGGGACTGGTTACCTGTTAGTTGTTACGTTCTCACACAACATCTTTGTAGTCCAAGACCATGCAATCCGAGATATTGCAATACTTGAAATAAAACCTAATGGTGAGCTTTTATCTTCAGTAAGAAATTGGAGTAATATTCTAATAGCTTGCTCTACATTGCATTAATCTTTAGTTTTGCTACAGATTTCAATATCCACGGCAGAGAATTTTATTTGCTCACAAGAAGTCTATGTCAGGACATAAAAGCAAAAACTAAGCCAGATATGCAATGGTCTGAATTCATCCTTATTCACACAATTCTATCCGTAAAAAGAAACTACTTCCAATGATCTGCCTGTTTTATTTGCAACAATTTTTTTCATTTCTTTATGAGTTGTAGATATATGTAACTGTCATTATGGAAAATCATATCCTTATCCAGGACACCATTTTGGTGCCAATATAAGCAATAGTGGGGAATATCTGTCTTTGATGATCCAATAACTTATATGAGCTATATACCTATTGGTTGTTGTCATTTTAAAATCTATCAACCTCATTAACATGGTAGTGCAAGATTAGTTTTGTATACTGGTCCAAATATTATGGATCCCACCACAATTAATTTCACACATAAGGGATAACCACTGATGTAATTAGAACATGCATTAACCTACTGTCCCTGGCTGTTGTGACAAAGTGGGGTCTTACTTGACAAGACCTGCCATAGCCGTATGCTTTTGTTCCATTCTTGGGGTTGCTATGAAATGGCTAAGGCGTTGTGATGTGCCTAAGTTAAATGCCTCTTGATTTACCTACACCATATCTTCTTCAGATCCTTATGCCTTCCTCTACTTTTTTGGCAGAATTTATTGCTATATTTTGACTGGTTTCGATTGTCTTCCAGCATTCAGATTGTTCATCTTCTGGAAATGGCAGAATGATCAGTTTTGATACGTTAGCTTCTCTGTTTGCAGGGAATTCTTCAATGTCAACAAGATTGAAATTGTTTCATCCCTCTCTACTACTGCACAGTAATAATATCAATATGTAATTCCCGGAAAGCAAGTTGTATAAAAGAGTTTCAAATATTATAACTAAATGACTATTGTCATTTTGAATGAGGGATTTCAAATTTAGTTTTTGTTTTCTGTAAATTATTAATAGGAAACAATTTTAAGTGAATTAATCTTTCTTACAAAAAAAAATTAAATTAAATTAGTTGATATAAACTATGGTACCCAAACTCGATGTTACTCGCTTGATAGGGATTGGGCTCCCAATTTATTTGTTGGCGAGGATGACAAAAGTCCTACTATGGTAAACCTCAAATGCTGCCTTGACAACCCAACTATAAAATACCAGAACTTTCCCTTTGTATTGCTCTCCCTTCCCTGATGTGTTTCCTTTCTCACCTTCTCTCCTGTCTCTCACCCCTGATTTTTGCCAACCTCCTCTCCTCTATCCTACCTTCCCTTTTATATTCTCCCCTTAGTGGGGTCTTAATGATTACCTTTCTACCTTTTTCTCACGTGGTCCCCACCTTTGCCCAGAATCCCTAATAAACTGGTCATTTACAAGGATTTTCTTGAAACTTGCACCTAACACCGAATAGTGCTCAGCAACCGATTCTCCCAAGGCACTAGCAATGCTCAGGGGTGGGGTCAATTTAAGTATTAGCTTCTACCCCTATGGTTAGCCCCGACCCATTCTATGTTACTGGGCCGGGCCCAGCCCAATATTTATGAGTCACTATCGGGCATCGACCTTATGTCCACTCATAAACTGTTGAGATCATAATCTGAACCTCACTTATCCAAAAAAAAAAAAAAAAACCATACCTCCAAGGTACCATAGAAGAATCCATATTTCAAAAGATAACCACAATTAGATACATAAGAAACATTTATACTTAAGTTTAATATTATTGATAATTTTTTTTTCAAATATTTGCCAACTTTTAAAAAATCTCTGTAAGGATATCATTTGATAGCGTATGTAAGTTGCTTATCCTGAATTGCTTTGTTTTAGTATGCGTTTGGCTCCAAATTAAAAAGCCAATTTATTTTACTATTCAGCTTATTTTTGCTACTATTCATAGGCTTCGCTGCATTTTTTAATATTAATCATAAGTCTCACTGTACTATTTCAGATAACTTTTATCTTTATCTTTAATATTTTTAACAAAAAAAAATTAGTTTCAACAAAATGAACGAATTCCATACAGAATACAGAAAAGAAGTGATTTGTACTTAGTTTTACTTTTTAACATAGTTTTTATTTATTTATTGATTTATTTATTTTAAGAACTTTGTTATTACTCTTTTTTTTTTTTCCATTTTTCAAAAAGAAGTTATTAAAATTTAATGATTATAAAAATTGAAAAGTAGTTTCAAAATGGTGGAACACTTGAAACAAAATTAGAGCAGATTAACTTAATTCTCTGCTTGATATTTTAAGATAATTATTAATTATTTAGCATAATTGAGAATCATACATAATTTGAGATTCGTACATATTCAAGGGCACAGCTTTTGTGACAAAAGTCTTGTGCTGCCACATATAATGTCCTGCACATCAAAAATGAGAGGTTATGGAGTCTCAATACAGGAGGTCCATTTACTTCTATAGTGAGAGCAACAGCCTGTGCGACACGTACAGCTTGAAAAGTGGATGTCTCACGTGGATATCCATACACTAATTTTTGTGTAAGAGATAACAACGGCTAAGACGACGGGTTTTATTAATTCTCTGTTAACGAATATTTTAAGAGTATAATTAAAAATAATAATTTTAGAAATGTTTTATGAAAAAGAAAAAATGTAATTAATTTTTTTATAATTTTTTATATTTTTCTTAAAAATGGTATCAAAAAATTTTTTTTTTTCTAAAATAGTTCATTAATAAATGCCTAAATGTATCTTTTTAATAATTTGTTATAAATTATGCTATGAGTCTAGATTATTATTGTTCTACAATTATTCAAGCTGGAAGAGTAGCTGTTCCTGCTTGTCAGGAAATTATTTTTCAGAACGTTGAAAATTTCGATCTATGGTTCATTGGTCAAATTTTCATTCAATGTAGCATGTTTCTATACAAAGTATCACACGTACATTCTCCTATAACTCACACGTGTGCACCCATCCCACAAGATCATTGAGAAAAAGAGATAAAAAAATAATTAATCTTTTTCAATTTCATTTTGTTGTTTATGAACTAGAGTAATGATAGTTAAACATTGTTTCTTACATGTTTACCGTATATATAATGCCACATGAACTAAAATAGTGTTTTAAAAGTACACAATTTTAGGTGAAATTACAAAATTGTGAAATTGTGTTTTCTTAATTTTACTGAAATCATGTTTTAGAAACACAATCTCTAAAGCTTCGTTTGGTAACAGTATTTAAACAACGAAAACTATTGTTTAAACCCCACAAAATGTATTTTTATACACTTTTTTACTATTTTCACAAAACTTAAATAACATTATTAGAAATTTCTTACCAAACAGGCCAAAAGGTTTTAAAAACAGTCTCAAAAGGAAATCCGTGTGAAATGTGAAATAATGTTTGGATACCGTTTATTGTTGAAAATTGAAAACATAAAATACTGTAACAAAATAATTTTTAAATGTATGAATAATGTCGTATAACCCAGTTTTAAAATAAAAGATGTATTTTTTCTATACTTATAGGTCTTATGAATAATATACTAGACCCACATAAAAATGAGACACGCACTGAAATTCCTTTTCAGTGCAATCCAAACAGAGGCATAATAAAATTTACTGTAGAAAAAAAATCAGGATTACTATTCTAAGTTTTGCCAAACAATAATTAGACCTAAGAGTAAGACCAATACCTCTTCCCCCCATTCTCACCCCCTTTGCTGTTCAGGGACAGCGCATTGATATCGCATTTAAGAAAGCAGTATAAGTCATAGATAGAGAAAGCGAGAGAACATTGATATCTCAATATATTGTCACTATTTTTTTAACCTACTAAATATACACAGAAGTGATTGATACATTAAAAACTAAGACATTACCATCTGTTGTACTTCTATCTCTTCTATCTCATTCTGACCCTCAGAAGAACATAATGGAGAAGAAGAAAAGGAAGAAACAGCAGAAGAGTAAGAAGTTGAATCAGAACAAGAAGTGGAAGAGAGACCAACAAGCAGATCCACAAAGGCTCCAACTATGAACCCATGATTCTTCTTTCCATTCATCTTCAAATACCATCCTAGCAACTCTTCCAAGCACTCCCAATCTTTCAGCCCATGAGTTTCAACCATCTCCTCCATTGACCTTCTGAAATCAATGTATGGATCCTCAGACTCCATTGCCAACACCCACTTTCTTTAAATGGAAACCCATCACCTTTGCCTTCGCCAAGATCGAGCTTGTGTCATCAGGCTCAAAAAAAAGCCTCTCAGACCTCACCCCACGTACTAGCATCTCCAATGACTCACCATTTTCCAAGTCCTCAGACTCGGTTGAGAAGCTTACAGACTCAGAAGAGGTTGTGAACCAAGACTCAGGTGTTTCAACCCCATCAATATTAGGGTCAAAGAACATGGAGTTCACTGTCTTGAACATGTCATCTCTAGCTCGGAAAGAAAGGGTCTCTGGCTCCTTACATAAGGGCCATTGCCATGGCTGCTTTGTTGTTTCTTTGTTCTTGAAAAGAGAAGGCAACTTCATGATCTTCTTGCTCATTGGATCTGGAACAGCTTGTTTAGATGTGGGCTTGAATGATTTTTTGGGATTGTGAATGTGTCTTGTTTTCTATGGGGGTAGGTGTTAAATGTGATCGGTGGGAGGTTTTTCAGTATGATATTTAAAGGAGAAGATGATTGACAATGGTACTGGTAGGGCCTGAATTGCTGTGTGTATTTAAATGTAGGTTTGAGGAATTTAATGTTATTTAATGCTCTCTCATACCAACCGAAAAAAACAGTACTTTTGTCAACTTATTTTTTTTTTAACAGTGAAATATGATTAATGTTACAATGCATTATTTATTTTATAAATTAACGTTTAATAAATATATAGTTTATATGGCTGTTGTGACATTGAAAGTTGCAGCTATCAAAAATTCAACTCATGGTTTTTGACATAGCCCCATGTTTTAATTTCTTGTGTTTCCTCTTTCCTGATATAAGTAAATACAACATAGCTCATGCGGCCATGCCTCTAAATTTTCTGCCTCATACATTGGTTTAGAGCCTTTTTTTCTTTTCTTTTCTTTTTTTTCTTTTTTTTTTGAGAAACAAACACACACACAACGTAGAGGATACAGTGGTTTAGAGCTAGTATTGAAATTTGAAGATGGACTTTCTAAAATAATAATAATAAAAATAAAATCAAGAGTCTTATATCTCAATTATATTATCTGACTTTTCTAATAAAAAGAATTTGGGATCAAATCTCCCTCTCACTTATTGATAACCAGAACCACATCCTTATTGACAAATAATACATAATTTTGTTTCATTGATAAAACATAACAATATGTCTTGAACCTAAAGTAAAGACAAGATTACATAAGGAACAAAATTTAACCCATGAAATATTGAAATGTTTCATTGTATAGATGTTGTGGACGTTACTAGGGCTAATGTCTTTGTTGAGTCAATTTAGTTCCAATTTTAAACAGCTCTTCCTTTTAGCATGTTTTGGTTATTATAGAAATTGGAAATGACACAAATTGTCATTTTTCCAAGTTCATATTGCAAAGAAGAGAGCAGATATTCCTCCAAAACAAAACAAGAAGAGAGCAGATAATTTCTTTAAAGGCTCAGAATAAAGGAAATTTTAAAGAGGCATAATTCATGTGAGTGTTTTAAAAGGGAACGGTTGAAATCACACATACATGTCCTTGCCCGTGTATTTATGAGGAGGGAAGATTGAATCCTCAGAGACAGGGCCTCTCATTTATTAGGTACTTGCTATTGTTCTACCTTATTCCCCTCAAGACCACGTTACAAATCACCACCCTATGTCTTTAATAACCCTTTGGATTTTATTTTTCTTTAATAATAGTAACTGTATGGAAAGTGAAATTTAAATCAATGACCACTGTTATTAGGTATAATCCCTAAGTTATTGTGAATTTAATTAATGGTAAATGTTGTGTTTATATCATTTGTTGGGGACATTGACAACACACTGAATAAGTGACTCAACGATTAAGGATTAATAAATATCTAATTATAAGTTGTAATGCATGTTTTTCAAAAAATAAAATACAAATATTAATGATTTATTGGCTTACACGGACAAATTTATTGTAGTCCTGTGTGTCATTTTAGACATGGAGAAAGTTAACAAATACCCTAACCCTAAGCTTAGTGTATTCATTTAAGTAATATTTTTAAGGGGCAAAGCTTATATATAGTATATTAAGTGTTATTCCTTAGATTCTTTTTTTAAGATGTTGTCATATGGCTATTTAACTAAAAAAACACACTTTCATTGCATGAGAAAAATCACATGGTAGAATTTTAAGAACAGAACCTAAAAAACAGTACCTAAGTACTATACTTAAGTCTTGCTCATTTTTAAAAGTTTTTTAAGAAAAAATAATAATAATTAATTGTTTAACAACTTTGTATATTTCTCATAAAACTAGTGTCAAAATTTTTCTAAAATTATAACAAATGAGTCTTCTAAAAGTGTGCATTAACCAGACCATATATATATATATATATATATAACTGTTTTATTTTTATTTTTTTGTACTTTTATTTTTAACTTTTGTGAATCTTATGACTGATAACAAAAGTTGACTCTTTTGCCAAATGGTATTTTGCATCCGATGTGATACCCGTATTACGTCTAAATCGCACTTATACAACTCAATCAGTGTCATATGAGGTATCAAAAATTATTACCATGAACCCTATTGTTTTTTTAATGTTTGACAGCTCCATTAGTTTGATATGACATTTTATATCACTAAAACTAATACATCATTTTGATGACATTTTTTTTTTTTTTTTTGTTTTGATAGGATTTTGATATGACTTTTTATGTCAACTAATACTAAAAATCCAAGAAGTCTAAACAACTATTTCTCCACCTTTAATGTGCTTCAAATTTCCACAAAATTTTCCACTTTACCATATTTTGGAGGGGCTTGATTTTACAAAAGTTCATACGATGTAATAGCTTACGTTGATTACTAATTGTTTATTGTGCTTCTTTTCACAATTCTAGCCCTACTTTGGATAAGTCACTAAAATTCTGTCTTCTGATTATAATATAAAATGGATACAACTAAAATCATGTTTTTAAAACTCGATTTCAACCAATGTGTACATACGACAGTATATAACTCATTATATAATAATAATAGACATAAATTTATACACACACAATTGGTCAGTAAGGATGTGAAAGAATCTTTGATACCTCAAGATTGACAAGCCATTTGCCAAGTCAACACCATCAAAATTTGGAATAGGCTTTTGTTAACGAGTGTTTTTTTGCACTCATCAAGAAAATTTCAAATGGGCCTCACCTACTTTGAATAGCAAAAGTTAATTAAAAAAAAAAATACTCTTTAAAATTAAGGTAACTAAACTTTTTATAACATATTGTGTTGATAGTTACAAACTGTGTATATCAATTGAAATCTTATTTTAAAAACACAATTTCAATTATAATTATGGAATCAAATCATGTTTATAAAACACAATTTCACAATTATAATTAAAATCATATTTCAAAACATGATTTTAGTTAACAGTATGTACAATAGTATATAACTGAGCATGGAAACAATAATTAGCACAAATATCATGAACATAGGACCCTTTGAAATATTGTGGTCTGTCAAAACTTATAATTTTCAATCTTTGTGTTAGTCATAGGACATCCATTGCTGGCATTGCTGCAACCATAGTTTAATCGGACGGATAGGATCTACCTATCAAGTTGACTCCTAGAATAGTTCTCTTCTGGACATAGAAACTCATTTTTTTTTTTAAGTAGTTATAGTTATACGTGGTGTGCATGCGATACAACTAAAAACGTGTTTTCAAAACTCGATTTCAAACAATGTGTACATACGACAGTATATAACTCATTATATAATAATAATTGACATAAATTTATACACACAATTGGTCAGTAAGGATGTTAAAGAATCTTTGATACCTCAAGATTGACAAGCCATTTGCCAAGTCAACACCATCAAAATTTGGAATAGGCTTTTGTTAACGAGTGTTTTTCTGCACTCATTAAGAAAATTTCAAATGGGTCTCACCTACATTAAATAGCAAAAGTTAATTAAAAAAAAATACTCTTTAAAATTAAGGTAACTAAACTTTTTATAACATATTGTGTTGATAGTTACAAACTGTGTATATCAATTGAAATCTTATTTTAAAAACACAATTTCAATTATAATTATGGAATCAAATCATGTTTATAAAATACAATTTCACAATTATAATTAAAATCATATTTCAAAACATGATTTTAGTTAAGAGTATGTACAATAGTGTATAACTGAGCATGCGAAACAATAATTAGCGCAAATATCATGAACATAGGACCCTTTGAAATATTGTGGTCTGTCAAAACTTATAATTTTCAATCTTTGTGTTAGTCATAGGACATCCATTGCTTGCATTGCTGCAACCATAGTTTAATCGGACGGATAGGATCTACCTATCAAGTTGACTCCTAGAATAGTTCTCTTCTGGACATAGAAACTCTATACCCTACAATTACATGTCATTGTTTAGAGATGTTTCTGTTCTTTGTTGGTACGTATGTTTGTAATTGTACACATTGTTCATGTGCATGGGCCCCTGCATTCTTTAATTTTTAGTTATTTTTGGTGTACATAGCCACTTTTCCATCATCATATTGAGATTGAGGGGCCCTATAGTGGGGCAACCCCGATTGTTAGCTCATCAAATCATTGAGGAGTCCTTGGACAGTGACAAAAAATGGTGGAGCCTCGCATATTATATCACAGACAAATCATGACAGATAGTTTAGGAATATTGGTGAATTACAATGCTACATGAAAGTAATCGTCAGAAGATGGCCTTTCTAGTTTCTACTTGTGGACAAACACCATGTGTAAAATTATAATCATATGTGTGTGTTTGTGTTTGTGTGTGTGTGAAAGTGAAAGTGAAGGTGAAACTAGTTGAAAAATAACTGGTTAAAGTGTGTTAAAAAAACTTATGGGGCTCAAAGTTCTGGTTGTAATAGATTGTCTTTTAATTTTTTCTTATCTGTCTTATTACATGTTAGCTTTACTTGTTGGGATATTTTCAGTGCTGGTAGTGTGTTATATTGACTCTTTGAATTTTGCTATTGTTTGAATTTTGACTGTTTGAGATGCTTCTGTGCTGATAATTGTTAATTTCTATGGTGTTGCTGTTTTTGTAGCTTTGTATTTGTCCTGTGCTTTAATAAAATTTTCAATCACATTCATCTAAAGATAATAATAATAACCGGTTCATTTTCAAGTTTATGTTATGCATATTTTATGAACTATTATCAATTGAGGAAGCTTATTAATTTATTTGCAACTCAGCCTATAGAGGAAAGGGTGGTTAAACAAAAAAGACCAATTAGTATATTTTATGGAAACTTTCCTATCATTGAATGAAGAAATGAGATATGGGATTTGGAATCATATCCTATGGAGTGTAGGAAGCAAAGACCGGGATTCAAGTTTCTAAGAAAAATCTTCAGACACATATATATTTAGATTAGATTATAATAGAATTTTTATCTTGTATAATATTTTTTTTTTTCCTTGACATGATAGTAAAAAGTTATTATTATAGAATAGAAACTGGAGAGTTAACTCCTTAAAACTGTGCCAGTAAACAAGTTGTATTAAACAAACTCGACAAGTTATTTAATTAACTTTCTTTTTTTTCTCATACATAATTACACTATGCAACTAAAAAAAATTACTGCATCCTAAATCTCCATCAATAATTAATAATTAAATTATAGTTGAAATTATATTTTTTAAATTATTTAGATAAAAGATGTTCCTGTTAATTTAATTGGTAAAGTCTCTTGTTGTCAAATAAGAAACTTAGAGTTCAAACTAGTTTGTTTGGGATGTGATGAATAGTATAGCTTATTTGAGTTTCTAGCTTATTTTTTGTACTCTCGATGGGCCCCATTGTAATATTCAGCTAGATTTTACACTTTCAATAAAAAGTTTTCAGTTTCAGCTAAATAAGTTTTTCCCAAATGGACTAGCTTGTGCCAAAAACCAATTAGTGTATTGAGTTTGATGATATAAAGTAATCATTATAAAGTAGATGTCATAGGTTGAAATTTTATTGCATCTATATAAACAAATTAATAAATAAGAGTTATTTAAATCATATGATTTTCATTTATGAACTTATAAAAATTAAATTCACCAACCTTGTATTATCAAAAATTATATGTAATTTTTACAATAAAATTGACTATATAATATTATTAGTAAATTACAAATATTAATTTGATATATTATGAATATGTATATCAACAAATATACATAATTCAATCTCAAGTTTCTATGAGCATATTTTTATATATGCATACATATAAAGATATATTATTATAAACATTTTTAAATCAAATCTTATATACTTGTTAGCTTGTTTGCAAATACATCATTCTTTCTATATATGTTCAGCTTGTTTAATAATCAAATCTAAACTTAAGTTTAAACTTAACTAATTTACTAAGTAAATATAAACAAGTTTTTTTTTTTTCCAAAGAAAGCTTGAGTTGAATACATTTCAACACTACTTAAAACATCCGAAAAACTATAAATAAACTATCATATCTTAAAAAGAAGAAGATTAAAAAATAAAACAAAAAAATGAAAAATATTCTATAGACATCGGCAACTGAAGAGGTTCCTTAAAATGTTAAGAAATTAAAACTGTAAATAAACTAGTTTTGGAATTGGATTCTTGGAGCATCAACAACAGATAGGCCAAATCTCAAATGTAGGCCTATTTTACAATTCAGACCCAAAATGCCCACTCCATTAGAGGTTGTAAAATGTAAGTATTGTAAAAAAAAAAAAAAAAAAAAACTATTGTGCTTCAGTACTTCTAAATGTAGAATCGCACTGTAGCTCAATGGTAAAAACAAAAATTATTTTTTTAATCGGTTTGGTCTTCTCTCTCCTCTCTCTGTAGATCATAATTTTCATTATCTTTCTCTCTCTTTCTTTCCGCTCTCTCTTCTTCAATGGCATAGAGGCAACGGCGTGGAGGCTCGATCAGAAATGCTGTGGTGGAAGTCGTGAGTTTGTTCATGGGTTTCCGGCATGGGTTTGTTCATGAGTTTCTGGCATTTGGGTCGAATTTGGGTGGCGTTTGGGTGGTGTTTAGGTTGGTGTTTGGGTGGTTGGATTTAAGTCCGTTGGTTGTGATTTTTTCCGATGGGTTGGGGGATTTGTTCCAATGGGTTTGATGGTGGGTTTCGGTGTTTGCTGGGTTTGTTTGGTAGTGAGTTTCAGTGAAGATGATGATGATGATGATGATGGGTTTGGGATGAATAGAGATGGCAACGGGCAACCCTCTCTCTCTCGCCATTGCTACCAATGAGAACGGATGGGTTTGGGTTTGGTGAGAACAAATGGGTTTGATTTTGGATTTTGGATTTTGATTTTGATTTTGGATTTTAATTTGGCTGGATTTTGCTATGGATTTTGCTCAACAGAGGTGGGTGGGGTGACTGAGAAGCTGGATGGTGGTGGTGGTAGGTGGTTGACAGAGGAAGAGAAATAGAGATCAGAGAGAGAAGTGAGAAATATTTTTATATTATTTTTATGTGTAGTATGGTAAAATAAAAGTTGAGATGCTGAGTGTATTGTAAAATTGTATTGTATAATCGATAAAATGATTTTTTAAGATGGTAAAATAGGATAGGATGGCATGAGCCATTGTGGATGCTCTTATAATGATAAGCTCTCGTTCTCTACCTCTGTGTAAGTCTGCTCACTGCTGAATAATTATGTATCTACAAATAGGTCATTTCATTTTCATAGGTAGTTGTTTATATTACTGTTTGGTCGCAGTCATTGAAATAGTGTTTCAAGCTTTGTTCTATTCCAGGAAGTTTCCTTTCAATTTCAAGTCTCACAAATTGCTTTTCGAGCATTGTCTCACATCACATGCCATATAAGTAAGTTGTGTTAAAATTCATTTTCCTCCCCTCCCCTTTGTGTGTGCACGCATTTGTTTCTTAAAAAGAAAAGCAAAAAAAAATAAATAAATAAACATGCCACATAAGTTCAAAGCTCCATAATCTTACTAAATAAAGGAATTTCCAAAGGGTACATTATATTACATGTCGTCTCTCTAATGGATTCTATAACAATCATATGTATTGGTACATCCAAATATATACATTTCTATATATAATATAGTGAAAAATTCTAGAGATAAAGGGGGAAAATGTACTTATTGCTATACCAATTACACAGTCACATAATTGATGATCGAGTCTATTTTATTGTCGAAATGCCGATGAGAAAAAGATCCATATCTAAATAGAATTACCCTAAGAAAACATATTAATTTCATGCTCGAGCAATTAAGATATCCTTGTGTCAGAGTCTAGATCATATTGTCTTCCAAATTATGGATTCTTGAAGCGAAATGATTGCAATTGAACTGTGTTGTCTCCTGTCAACCACATTCATGATTGACTCAAGGCATCCATGGATGGTGCACATGCTTCGTTGACCCTCTATGACTGACTGCTAGCCATGATTTTTTAAGCAATAATTTACTTTGCAAATTAAGTTCAATTAATTTCCTTAGAGATTATGAAAGACAGCCACAAAGCATACGGTCCCAATTTGAAGATTTGCTTCCAAGATCCTCTTAGCCCCAAACAATGCATTGACAATACAGATATATTCTGTGTACAAATCAGTTCAATGAATTGGAACTTAAAAGCAGTAAATGACCAACAAAGGCACAGTGGACCACACTTTAAAATTTAGGGGAAATTTAATTCAAGAGGTTGGCTAAATGGTTCCTAAGACCTCATTATATCCCTGAGATATTGGGTTTGAAACCTCTTCTCTGCATCTTGGGGCCACCCAATGGGATTTGTTTTGTAATACACCAATACGTGTAGAACAGCGAAGATACTGCATACTCGAAGAGATTTAGATGCCCTCATTTGTTCCCCAAAAAGAAAAAAAAAAAAGTTTAGGGGTAATTTGTAATTAAACAATAAACCCTAGCATGGCCTCAGTTTCAAATTAAATTTAAAATTTTTAATTGCATCAAGTCTAAAGTTTAAAACTTTCAAAAGCTTGGTAGCTCAATTGCCACCTCTCGGAGTCTCTAACAGAAGCATCTAGAATCATTACCAGCTTAACCCCTAAGCAATTCAAGCAATTGCCTAGGACCCCAGTTTAAAAAAAAAAAAAAAAAAAAAAATGCCCCATAATTTTGCTCTTAGGTTTTCTTTTCCTATTTTTGTTTGGATGGAGCCAGTTCCACTAGACCTCTATGACTATCATGTTGCCGATTTAATGGCTTTTAAATAAAATCATGTGATGCGTTTTCTTCTAAAAAAAGGTATAATGCTATAATATTTATATTACAACCTAAAATAAAATATATTTCATACATATTTAGTTTTTCTTTTTCTTTTTTTTGAGAAAAATGTTTTTCTCCCTATCTCACTTACAAAATTCATTTCATCATTTACCCCCAAAAAAAAAAAATCCTTCCATATTTCCATGAAAAATACTCAATAATTAAAATATAAATACACAAGAATATTTCACGCAAAATATTGTTGAGGTGGCCAACCTAGCCAGGATTCAAATTTCCCTACCCTCATTGTAACTATCAAATTATCAAAATTTAAAAATAAAATTCAAAATTTATAATTTCAAATTATTAATGTTAACTTAAAAAAATTTAAAAAAAAATTTAAAAAAAAAAAAAAAAAAAAAAGGTGAGTTTATGGTGAAAACTACCACCTGCTCTTGTAGACGGGCCGGTATTTCCACATGCACAAGTTCAAGGGAGGCGAGGGGTTCGAACTAACAAAACAAAACGGCCAATTCATATGTAAATAATATAATAAATAAGTTCAATGTAATGAATGTGCCACCATAATTTGGGATATTTTGCATCTAGAGGCATCAACTGAACTAAAGGATCTAACTTAGCAATCTTTTAGTGTCTAAATAAGCCTTAAGTATAGTTTGCTTCTTCTTTTCTTTTTTCGGAGAAAAAAGTATAGTTTGCTTTATGTGTTCATTATTCTCTTGGGAGGAGGGGAGTGAGGAGGGGGAAGCTAAAAGTAACTCGACATCGATACAATTGAGACTAAAGTCAAACTCTATTGTTTATTTTGTAATTATTTCTAAAATTTATAGGGCTTTTTGACAAGATTCATGGCTATAACCATCTCATGGGATTAGCTTGGTTGATTTTTTGTGTTCAAAAACCTAAATTTTTACCAAATTTAGATTCTCACTCAATTTTTAATGGCTAATTTGGATGGAGGGGGAAGAATGGCTAATTTGGACAACTCTACCCTACTCCCCCCAATCAAAATGGCCATAAAAAAATTGTCATTGTCCTTATAATTACTTGATGTGTCAAATGAGGGATCAATGTCGAGAGATTTATTAAATGCTTAAAGACCTTTCGATAATGCATCAAGCCAAAATGAAAATAATGAAAATTAAGTCATTTCCCTAAAAATTTTGTGGTGGTTTTAAATTAAATTTTAAATTTTAAGAATTTTCATTTAAAATTAATATATTTCTAATTCATTCTAATCCACTCCGTCAATGAATTCACTACAAACCAAAAGTAAAAGAAAATTTTTAAGTCAACTGCATTTGAAACTAAAGGATGTGTACATATGCACATGAAGTCGAGCTGGTGCTTTACAACCCAAGAAAAAGATGACTTACAAAATAATTACATTTTCATTATGCGGTGTTTTCTATTAAAATTTTTAAGTTATTTAGGGCCCACTTGATGTGCAACTAGTGCTTTACAACCCAAGAAAAAGATATGACTTACAAAATAATTACATTTTTATTAAGCGGTGTTTACTATTAAAATTTTTAAGTTGTTTAGGGCTCGTTTGGTATGTGTGTTTAAACAACGCTTTTTAATTTTTTTGAAATACGTGTAAATGAAAAAGTGTATGAAAATACATGTAATATTGTTTAAAAACTAAAAACATGTATTTAAACACATATATCAAACAGGACCTTAGTTTTTTTAGCGCCAGAATATCACATACAACTCACATGAAAGGATTTTCTTATGCAAATGATCTCTAATTATAGTATAGTTGGATTTTGGTTCCTATTATTTAATAATGATCCCTAAAGGAATGAATTGTTGTGACAATTTTCCAAATTTTAAAATTTTGATTGAAGCAATTTTAATTTCTAGGATTTTATTCGAAATAAAATAACCCCCAAGTACCCCCCCCATATATATATATATATATATATTCTATAGACATCGGCAACTGAAGAGGTTCCTTAAAATGTTAAGAAATTAAAACTGTAAATAAACTAGTTTTGGAATTGGATTCTTGGAGCATCAACAACAAATAGGCCAAATCTCAAATGTAGGCCTATTTTACAATTCAGACCCAAAATACCCACTCCATCAGAGGTTGTAAAATGTAAGTATTGTAAAAAAAAAAAATAAAAAAAAAAAACTATTGTGCTTCAGTGCGACTCTAAATGTAGAATCGCACTGTAGCTCAATGGTAAAAACAAAAATTATTTTTTTAATCGGTTTGGTCTTCTCTCTCCTCTCTCTGTAGATCATAATTTTCATTATCTTTCTCTTTCTTTCTTTCTGCTCTCTCTTCTTCAACGGCATGGAGGCAACGGCGTGCAGGCTCAATCAGAAATGTTGTGGTGGAGGTCGTGAGTTTGTTCGTGGGTTTCCGGCATGGGTTTGTTCATGAGTTTCTAGCATTTGGGTCGAATTTGGGTGGCGTTTGGGTGGTGTTTAGGTTGGTGTTTGGGTGGTTGGATTTAGGTCCGTTGGTTGTGATTTTTTCCGATGGGTTGGGGGATTTGTTCCAATGGGTTTGATGGTGGGTTTCGGTGTTTGCTGGGTTTGTTTGGTAGTGAGTTTCAGTGAAGATGATGGTGATGATGATGGGTTTGGGATGAATAGAGATGGCGACGGGCAACCCTCTCTCTCTCGCCATCGCTACCAATGAGAACAGATGGGTTTGGGTTTGGTGAGAACAAATGGGTTTGATTTTGGATTTTGGATTTTGATTTTGATTTTGGATTTTGATTTGGCTGGATTTTGCTCAGCAGAGGTGAGTGGTGTGACTGAGAAGCTAGATGGTGGTGGTGGTAGGTGGTTGACAGAGGAAGAGAAATAGATCATCAGAGAGAGAAGTGAGAAATATTTTTATATTATTTTTATGTGTAGTATGGTAAAATAAAAGTTGAGATGCTGAGTGTATTGTAAAATTGTATTGTATAATCAATAAAATGATTTTTTAAGATGGTAAAATAAGATAGGATGGCATGAGCCATTGTGGATGCTCTTATAATGATAAGCTCTCGTTTTCTACCTCCGTGTAAGTCTGCTCACTGCTGAATAATTATGTATCTACAAATAGGTCATTTCATTTTCATAGGTAGTTGTTTATATTACTGTTTGGTCGCAGTCATTGAAATAGTGTTTCAAGCTTTGTTCTATTCTAGGAAGTTTCCTTTCAAATTCAAGTCTCACAAATTGCTTTTCGAGCATTGTCTCACATCACATGCCATATAAGTAAGTTGTGTTAAAATTCATTTTCCTCCCCTCCCCTTTGTGTGTGCACGCATTTGTTTCTTAAAAAGAAAAGCAAAAAAAAAAAAAAAAACAAAAATGCCACATAAGTTCACAGCTCCATAATCTTACTAAATAAAGGAATTTCCAAAGGGTACATTATATTACATGTCGTCTCTCTAATGGATTCTATAACAATCATATGTATTGGTACATCCAAATATATACATTTCTATATATAATATAGTGAAAAATTCTAGAGATAAAGGGGGAAAATTTACTTATTGCTATACCAATTACACAGTCACATAATTGATGATCGAGTCTATTTTATTGTCGAAATGCCGATGAGAAAAAGATCCATATCTAAATAGAATTACCCTAAGAAAACATATTAATTTCATGCTCGTGCAATTAAGATATCCTTGTGTCAGAGTCTAGATCATATTGTCTACCAAATTATGGATTCTTGAAGCGAAATGATTGTAATTGAACTGTGTTGTCTCCTGTCAACCACATTCATGATTGAGTCAAGGCATCCATGGATGGTGCACATGCTTCGTTGACCCTCTATGACTGACTGCTAGCCATGATTTTTTAAGCAATAATTTACTTTGCAAATTAAGTTCAATTAATTTCCTTAGAGATTATGAAAGACAACCACAAAGCATACGGTCCCAATTTGAAGATTTGCTTCCAAGATCCTCTTAGCCCCAAACAATGCATTGAGAAATGAGAATACAGATATATTCTGTGTACAAATCAGTTCAATGAATTGGAACTTAAAAGCAGTAAACGACCAACAAAGGCACAGTGGACCACACTTTAAAATTTAGGGTAAATTAATTCAAGAGGTTGGCTAAATGGTTCCTAAGACCTCATTATATCCCTGAGATATTGGGTTTGAAACCTCTTCTCTACATCCTGGGGCCACCCAATGGGATTTGTTTTGTAATACACCAGTACGTGTAGACATTGGAGATACTGCATACTCAAAGAGATTTAGATACCCTCATTTATTCTCCCAAAAAAAATTTGTAATTAAACAATAAAGCCTAGCATGGCCTCAGTTTCAAATTAAATTTAAAATTTTTAATTGCGTCAAGTCTAAAGTTTAAAACTTTCAAAAGCTTGGTAGCTCAATTGCCATCTCTCGGAGTCTCTAACAGAAGCATCTAGAATCATTACCAGCTTAACCCCTAAGCAATTCAAGCAATTGCCTAGGACCCCAGTTAAAAAAAAAAAATGCCCCATAATTTTGTTCTTAGGTTTTCTTTTCCTATTTTTGTTTGGATGGAGCCAGTTCCACTAGACCTCTATAACTATCATGTTGCCGATTTAATGGCTTTTAAATAAAATCATGTGATGCGTTTTTCTTCTAAAAAAAGGTATAATGCTATAATATTTATATTACAACCTAAAATAAAATATATTTCATACATATTTAGTTTTTCTTTTTCTTTTTCTTTTTCTTTTTTTTTTTTTTGAAAAAAATGTTTTTCTCCCTATCTCACTTACAAAATTCAAAATAAAATTCAAAATTTATAATTTCAAATTATTAATGTTAACTTAAAAAAATTTTAAAAATTAAAAAATAAAAAAATAAAAAATAAAAATAAAAAAGGTGAGTTTATGGTGAAAACTACCACCTGCTCTTGTAGACGAGCCAGTATTTCCACATGCACAAGTTCAAGGGAGGCGAGGGGTTCGAACTAACAAAACAAAACGGCCAATTCATATGTAAATAATATAATAAATAAGTTCAATGTAATGAATGTGCCACCATAATTTGGGATATTTTGCATCTAGAGGCATCAACTGAACTAAAGGATCTAACTTAGCAATCTTCTGTGTCTAAATAAGCCTTAAGTATAGTTTGCTTCTTCTTTTCTTTTTTTGGAGAAAAAAGTATAGTTTGCTTTATGTGTTCATTATTCTCTTGGGAGGAGGGGAGTGAGGAGGGGGAAGCTAGAAGTAACTCGACATCGATACAATTGAGACTAAAGTCAAACTCTATCGTTTATTTTGTAATTATTTCTAAAATTTATAGGGCTTTTTGACAGGATTCATGGCTATAACCATCTCATGGGATTAGCTTGGTTGATTTTTTGGGTTCAAAAGCCTAAATTTTTTACCAAATTTAGATTCTCACTCAATTTTTAATGGCTAATTTGGATGGAGGGGGATGAATGTTAATTTTTGGACAACTCTATCCTACTCCCCCAATCAAAATGGCCATAAAAAAAATTGTCATTGTCCTTATAATTACTTGATGTGTCAAATGAGGGATCAATGTCGAGAGATTTATTAAATGCTTAAAGACCTTTCGATAATGCATCAAGCCAAAAAGAAAATAATGAAAATTAAGTCATTTCCCTAAAAATTTTGTGGTGGTTTTAAATTAAATTTTAAATTTTAAGAATTTTCATTTAAAATTAATATATTTCTAATTCATTCTAATCCACTCCGTCAATGAATTCACTACAAACCAAAAGTAAAAGAAAATTTTTAAGTCAACTGCATTTGAAACTACAGGATGTGTACATATGCCCATGAAGTCGAACTGGTGCTTTACAACCCAAGAAAAAGATGACTTACAAAATAATTACATTTTCATTATGCAGTGTTTTCTATTAAAAATTTTAAGTTATTTAGGGCTCGTTTGGTATGTGTGTTTAAACAACAGGTTTCAATTTTTTTGAAATACGTGTAAATGAAAAAGTGTATGAAAATACGTGTAATATTGTTTAAAAACTAAAAACATGTATTTAAACACATATATCAAACAGGACCTTAGTTTTTTTAGTGCCAGAATATCACATACAACTCACATGAAAGGATTTTCTTATGCAAATGAACTCTAATTACAGTATAGTTGGATTTTGGTTCCTATTATTTAGTAATGATACCTAAAGGAATGAATTGTTGTGACAATTTTCGAAATTTTAAAATTTTGATTGAAGCAATTTTAATTTCTAGGATTTTATTCGAAATAAAATAACCCCCAAGAAACCCCACCCCCACCCCCCCCCAAAAAAAAAAAAAAAAAAAAAAAAAAAAGGAAACAAATCAAAGTTGGCATGCGGCAAGGTTGAAATTGCACGTGCTAGGCCCTCTAATGAGTTCTGACCATATTCATCCTGACCACATCTAACTCGGTTTTCGCTCCCACTGCAATAGTTTACCAATCATTATAATCTTCTTCTTTTTTTTTCTTTTCATAATAAATCAATCATTATAATTTTATAATCATGTAAAGTTGTGTATTGGCATAAAAGTACCCGTTACTCTAAAATCATCATGTATCTTACTAATATATACACAAATTAATAATAATTATATACATATGTTAGCACAAAATTTCTCCTAATCGATAAGGACAAGTGCAAGGGGTCCTAAATAAAGCACAAGTTGCCATTCTTAACAATCACTAATTCGTCTCCGATTTCCATGCAAAACAAAATGAAATCATCAATATATATTTGGATTCTTGGGATTTTTTTTTAATGATTATTATTTCTCTAAATTCTAAATGTTATTGGCTTGATTCAAAGTACATGCTTTAAGTCAACGGTGATGTCCTGACTGTGCATTATAAATATTCATTAAGCAGAGAAATAATCAAACATCCCATTTCTTTTTGTACAGGGAGCACGTGGAATGTCTAAAGAAAATGGAAATAAACAATAATTGGTGGAAGTGCAAGAATATGCAGAATTTCCTTTGCTTAAAAAAAAACAAAAAGAAAAAAAAAAGAGCAACCTGTTCGGGCACCTGGTTAAAGGGGTATAAATGAACCAATTCATAGCTGTACATAAATAGTTTAAGCTTTGATAGATAGAAAACTCATTCATATTTGTTTTTTTATAAATAAATTAAGTTTTAATTTTAGTTTTAAGCTTTTTTAATAAATGAGTCAAGTCCAAGCAAAAAAAAAAAAAAAATTTCCTTCACAAACAACTAAGCCTAAGCTTGTTTATAGGCTTGATAAATAAACATATATCTTACTGAGCCTTTAATCAATTGGTAGTTATGACACTCAAACTTTTAGACTTTTTTTTACAAACTCGAGTTTGAGCATTATTCCTAGTCTTGTTTTGAGCTTGAAGTAAGCCTGAACATTTTACTTATGGCATTAAGGTGAGCTCCAGCATTCACAAGTTACAAAACCTGGCTTGTATAGAGTCCTAGGCGGGTGGTGAGTTTAATAGTCTACCCTTGAGAGTTGAGACTGTGACATCTTTCAGAATACACCTCTCAACGAACTTTTGAAAACAGATTTCCTTGAATGCACGCCGAAATCATTGAAAGTGTATACATTTTTTGGTCCCAAACTTGGTAATAGGTGTTTTTAAGACAATGGTTAACAATTCATTTTAAGAAAGTTAGTTAACAATACTTTTACAAAAAATAGAAAAAATTATCAAAACATTATTTATTTATTTCATAAAAAATTTTCTAAAATAGTTCACTAATAAGTATTTTTAAATATTAACATTTCCTATATATTTTAGAAAAAAATAAATAAATAAAGAAGTGGTCAGTGGCATTCTTGCCTTTTGGTCAAACTAATCTACTTTTTAACTACTAGTGACAAGAAATAAACATACTGTAAAGTTCAGAATGATATTTATTCGACTTCATGGAACCCAAAAAAATAAAATAAAGAAGGAGAAGAAGAAGAAAAAGGAGCAAGGCAATTACTCTGGCAACATGTGGATTAAATAACAGCATTGAAATATCATGCAAGCTGTACGTACTACTATTATTGCCAGCGTTAATTAAGGCTAGCTCCACGTAGTAGCTAAGAACATGGAGAAAATAATGTCCGCAACCAAGAATGTTCACTGTTTATGTTTTCCTTATATAATTTTATCTCTTTGGGAAATTTGGCACCTTTGAATAATTCGATTATTCTATATGAATCGTATAAGAAGCAAATTCGACATGTCTGCGCAAGAAGACAAAACAGTTCGAGCATTTCAAAAAAATATCTATAAAAATAAAAATAAATAAATCATCCTTTGGTTCGGTAAGCATATGCGCAAGTTAGATACTTTGTTAGGAAACAAGTTTGTCTAACACAGAATTAAGAAATAGGAAAGAAAAGTCTCTCTTTTAACACTGACACGAATGAACATTGTAAACAATGAGGAATTTAGTTTAGATTTTCTTTCTCCCTTTCTTTCTAATGAATATGGCTTTAAGAAGATCGATTAACCTGGAAATTTATTCTTATGTTGTTAACTTGCATTTGATAAATATTCTCACTCAAGGTTTGGTTCCTATGTTTTTCATTTGAATATATATATTCTCACTGAGTCATAGTTTAGCCACAAGTTGCGTTACCACCCTATAGAATCAGCCTACTTTAATTTAGTGGTTTGCACTTAAAACCTATTGTGACAGAAAGAAGCTTAAAAGGAAGAAAACCCTGCCTTCGCAGATGACATGATTCCATGGAGCATGGAGTCTGTACCTAGATAAGATTTCAAAGTGTGGTGTTAGGGACTCTTTATTCGGAGAAGGAATCTCATATATGTTTGGAGTGGCGGCTCCAGGAACTGTTTTTAGTGGGATCATTAAAAAAAAATTGTATTAAAATTGTATTAGTTGAATATATTTGCATCACAACAAAAAAATATGCAATTATATGAAGTTTTACAACTAACTTCTATGAGGTTTCATATTTTAAAATTATTGCATAATAGTTTTATTATTAATAATACTAAGTACCAACTACGTTTCTTTCAATGTATATAACCAAGCAATCATTCATCCACTAATCTTTTATTCGATTGCATATATAGTTTTTTCTTTATATATTTATTTGCTAAAAAACTTTGTTCCACTGTAGCGAAAACAACCAGAATACTTTAATTTATTATTAATTAGTTTTTGTCTTTATTGTTTAAAAAAAAAATTCTTTAACTATTCAACTCGCCTTTGACATCTTATTGGTAATCATAATTTATTAAAAAAAAAAACTATTGTCCTGTCTACAGCATTACTCAATTAAGAATTTTTGTTGTGGACTTTTTCCTTGTTCTTTAAAATGCAAAGATAAAACTTGGTGTTGAATAGCAAATTTTTAATTTAGAGTGGTCAAAACAAAAATATAAAAAAATTTATATATAAATTTTGTTTTGTTAACTAGCCCTAGGTTCATTTGAACCCTGAGTTGAATGTGGCGCCACCCTTGTATCTGACAATATGTTCATGGATTTTCACGTTGTAAAGATATAATGCATATTTTATATGCATGAGTAATTATTTATTAAATCAATCTGAATCACAATTTGAAGGACAATTACCACCTTTTGACAACCAATGATTGAATTGATAGTGCTTATTTATAAGCCAAGCTAGAAGCTAGCACTTTCTAAAAAAAAAAAAAATCTAGAAGCTAGTAACTAGCTATAATTACATATGTAAAATTACAAACAGATATTGCAATTTAGTTTGCCTCTCTATAAATGCCAAAATTGTATGCATATGTTTTACACATGGTATTTTTCCCATCATCTTCTCATTAATGCAGTTGATTATATTATAAATAAATATAAAAATGCTATCCATGTAGAACTAGCCTAAATAGCTTAGTCAGTGTTTGGTTCAAGTCTTTTCATCATGCAATACACAGTTTCCATCACTCATTTTCTAAATTTTGTGGGCCCCACACAAACTTGCTTTGTTTAGATTAGTTTCTTAACTCAATTTCCATAACTTAATTCTCAAAAAATTGAGTTTGAGTTATGAAAATTGAAAACAACTTTTTGATGTTTTCAAGTTATAAGAATTGAGTTTCAGTGCATTTTGGTAAAACTAAGCAAATGAGTGGAACCCATATATTGACTTGTCTAATCACAATGGGTTCAGTTGGCCTCAAATCAATTCCAACCAGTGCTCTCTCTTCTCTGCTTCTTCATTTTTTTTTCTTCTACATAGCTCTCCACCAAACCTCCACTGCTCATACACAAACCACCAATCGCCACTACCACAAGCCACCACCACAAGTCTCTCGGTTAAAGCTCAACCCAAATGGGCCAAAAATCCTAAAATTTGCCATCGCCACCACTTGAACTAGTGGTGATTTCTTACTTTCTCACCTTCGACTTCTCTCTCTAAATTGAACCACCATGATCAAAATTTTTCTCTCTTCCCACTCCTCACTTTCAATTCATCTCCCTCTCCTCAATTTCGTAACTTCATGATGTTGGATCTTCAATCTAAGGATTCTTGAGTTTGGATTTGCTATGTTTGTGGGTTTGGGTTTTTGGTGTTGGCGGGTGTGAGTCGCAATTTTGGATCGTTGATCTGTGTTGGTAGGTTTGGATTTTAGGTTCTAGTTATGGTTGTGGTGTAAGGCTTGGGCTATGATGGAGGTGGGTTTGTATGGTTGTTGGTGTGGTTATGGCTGATGGTTGGATTTTGTTTGGCTGTTGGTGGTGATGATGGATTCTATTGGGTTTGCTGTTGTTAGTGGAGATGGAGCTGGGTTTAGGTTTGTTGTTTTGGCTGATGGAGCTAGGTGTGGGTTTCATCTTCTTCCTATAGAGTCCCGCAGGTAACAATTGAAAAAAGTTTGACCCATGTGAATTGTGAGCTCCACATGTTAGAGTTAGGATTGAGTTTTTGTGATGAAATATTTGTACACAAACAAACTTCAAAGTGAGTTAAGGCAAAAATAGAGAAGAGATATGAGATATGAGATATGAGTTTAGACATTTGAGTTATAAGAATAAAGTGATGATAACTGAGTTAGAGTGATGGGCTAAACCAAACAGGCCCTTAGATGTTAAGTTATAAAATACGATATGCAACGCTTCCTTGATTTTAGCCACCCTCCATTGTGGCATAGATAAACTCTTAAGCTATGAGAATTTTGTAACTTAATCAACGCTTCTTCGAATTTCAAACAAACATGACTATGGGTGCAAAAAATAAATTGAAATTCATTACTCTAAAGGTTTAGGATGACACAAGCCAACCAAAACAATGTAACGGCTTTGAATTTAGGAGGTTTAAAGTAAGGGTTTCTCAACCCATGTTGTGGCATAAGGCAACAATTTAAAGTGTGAAGAATTATTAGATTTTTCCAATATCTCAATGGTGGTACTTATTGAACATGTCTTTGCTTAAAGTCATCAATTTGATTTTTTTTTTTTTTTAACAACTTTAGTCTCGATTGAATTGGTATATTTGTACTAATACCACCATGATCACGTCAAAATCATCAACAACCACGTTATTAGCATGTTAAATGCCTTTCATACAAAATATGGTCATGCTTTTATTTAAAATTTTTAGAGTAATTTAAATAAAGAATAAAAAGTTTTAAAACTTGTAATTGTTAAACAATGATGTTTTTATGGAATACCTCAATTCAACTTTAAACATATTTTTTTTTCAAATCTCACTCAAATTTATGGTCTGCAAAAATAGCACCTAGTCTAGGGCCGACTTAATACATTTTGGAGTCGAAGGCAAATGTAAAATATATTGTTATAAGCGATATATGAATTAGAGAGAAAAAAATCCAACTTTATATATAATTTAATACAATAATTGGACTATTTTCACATATATTTATAAAACATATTTTAAAACTTTTAATTATAAAAATATCAAAACAATCAGTATCAAACTAAATATCATATTTTAGAAAATCTTTGTCTCTCTTAGCAATATTGGACTTCAATAATTGAACAATGGATTTTAATAATGAATTTATCTCGAAAATTATTAATTCTAATTCTAATTTTGATAGAGATAGAAAGGAAGAGTGAAAACTTTGGACGATTTAAATATTTTACACTGTTAAACTACCCTAAATATAGTGAAACATGTTAATAAAATGATAAACAATACATTTTATCAACTAACAGAAGATGTTTATTTCTTTTTCTTTCTAAGTGAGAGATCTTACTTTTCTATTAATATAATATCTTTTATTTTAGGAGGCCTTCTTTTATTTGGAGCCTTAGACCATTGCCTAAATGGCATAATGATTGAAACTTCCTTAGTTTAAATATCATATAATAACCCTTCTTTTTAAAATTGAGAGCTATGGCAAAGGGTTTAAGGGCCTGTTTGCCAAGCAAGTTCAAACACAAAACTACACATTTTAAACAACATTACACACTTTTTCACACACTTTTTTACTCACACATATATCAAAAATACCCAAACAACATAACTCAAACTAGTCTCCCAAACACCCCCAATCTTGGAGCTTGAACTTCTTCCAACAGACCTTTAACCGAAGAGTCCCCCCTCCCAAATCCGATGTCGCCACATTTTGATTAGGAGATGTCATCCCAAGCCTCTAACCCAATGGCGGTGATGGTTTGTTTCTCTTGTCATGGACTAATCAAAGGTCCCAAGTCACACACCCCTAATCCTTGGGGTAAAGACTAAAGACTTAAAAACAGTCCTCTTCCAGCATAAGTGGGTGCCCAAAATCCAAAAAGGATAGCTTGCTCAACAAATGAACCAAGCCCAAACTGACCTAGGCTTCTTTTGTTTACTCCTCAGCCCACATTGATGTGAGCTTCCCAATCACCCTGCCCACCTCTTATAAGTACCAACCCAGCCATCATTGATCATACACCAAAAAAAAAAAAAATTCCTGCAGAATTCTTTTCCCCCTCTCTCTCTCTCTGCTAAAAGAAAAAAAAGGGTGTTTAGTGTGAGTTCAATGTCGAACTCACATGTACGGCAATTTGTAATATCTGCCGAAGCTATTGCTCGAACCCCTCTCACTGAGTGATAGTGAAATAAATAGAACCCACTAAACCCATCATAAACCTCCTCCATCAGATTCTCACCACCACCATCTTTGTCCATTAAGCACCAACCCAACTCACCCACCACAACTCTCCTACCCCATTGCCACCATTTCAACACTCGACCCAGTCACCCAGATCACCTCCTCCAAGTCTGCACAATTCCCTACCAGAAACAGCACTCCCCAGACCTAAAACTCCACTCCAAGCTCCACTCTTTCCACTCACACCCAACGAGTTCTTCCTCCAAGTCTGCACCAACGAGTTCTTTCAGTACGTACACAGAAACCAACCCACCACGTTCACGTTTCATTCAAACCTCCGTCTCCATCAACAAGCTGCTCAATGTGATTGGTAAGTCAAGAAATATTGAGTTTTTTTTGGGAACTTCTTCACGAGATGGGACGGCGGCGTCTCGTCAATGATAAGATCTTTAGGATTGGGCTTTAGACTTTGGCAGTGGCGAGGGAGTTGAAAAGGTGCGTGGAGTTTTTCCACTCTATGAATTCATTTGGGTATGAGTATAGCTTGGAGACTTTGAATAATGTGGTTGAGACATTGTGTGGGTAATAGGCTTGTTGAGGAGGCTAAGTTTGTGTTTTACAAGTTGAACGAATGGATAAAACCAAATGGGGTTACTTATAAGTGTTTGGCAAAGAATTTTTGTGATGTGGGTGATTTAGTTGAGGCTTCAAAGGTTTGGAATTTGATGGTGGATGAAGGGTTCCAGCAAGATATTGACGCAGGATGGAAACCCTTTGATGAGGCACTGAAGTTATTTCAGATGATGAGGATTAGATGATATGGGTGTTTCAACTTATAGGCTTGCGGTTGAGTGGATGTGCATAGGGGTAAGATTGTGCAAGCATACATGGTGTTTGAAGAAATGCGCCAGAGAGTTGATTCAGGCCGATAATCTGACATTTGTGTTGCAAGTTTACGGGATTTTGGAGAGGAGAGTTGGAGAGGCATATAGGGTTGTGGAAGGGATTGAGAAACTGGATATAAGTGCGTACCATTGGTTGATGAAGGGGCTTTTGAAGTTGAGAAGGGGAAGTAAAGCAACAAAAGTGTTTAGGGAGATGATAAAAAGGGCTTTGGATCCATGGCTGAGATTTAATAAAAATCAATCTATGGCCTAAAATATGCCACGTCATTTAAAATACACTAACTTTACATTTCAAGGAGGTGTGAGTCTACAATGGCATTTAAGGAAGAGAGTGAGGAAAGGAACTGACTCACTCGTGAATTTTGAAACTATTTAGAAGCCACCAAGTATGTAGAGAGGACTTGAGGTGCCTGGATTTGATTACAATAAGTTTTCACATTATTATTCAAATGAGGAAGGTCATGTTATGCTTTTGGAGGTGGCAAAGAAATTGAGAGAGGCAGGGTTGTTTGATTTGGCAGATATATTTGAGAGATATGGGCAGAGAATGGCTACGAGAAACACAAGAAGAAACAGAGCAGTTGAACTTTGAAAACAGAATGGAATTTATAGATTATAATTTGCTTCAAGGAGGTTATATCACAAACAAGAAAGTAAGTTGATATATTGAAAATTGATTTATCAGGAACCTGGTTTTTTATGTTATATTTTCTTAGCAAACTCTGGTTGGACCATCCATTATTGAAACAAAAATCTATCACCGGCCATGTTTAGTGCCGAACTGGTTTAAGGAATTTGTATTTGAAAAACAAACAAACAAAAAGAACATGCCTAGAATGAACAAATAATTATAAAATAAAAATTGATTCTCTTTTCATTTTCACACATATTTTGTAGATTATTGCAAATGATTATATACCGGTGAGAAATTGTTAATCATATTCAAGTTGAGTGAGATGACACAAGGTTACAAAGGAATAAAGAAAATTATTAATTTCTACTGATTTTATGGCAATAAAGCAAAAGCCCTCTTGATCTGATGGCAATTCAAGGAATTGAGTAGTTATTCTAGAACAGTGGGGAAACCCCCTTAAAATTTCACAATCTAGAGAAGATTTAACATTTGATTGAGAGCTTTGATAGAGCTTGATCACGAAGAAGAATTTAGAAATCGTTGGATGTTAAATGGACCAAAGAAGTACAGTAATTTAGGATTTGAAACAACTTGGCACCAAACAAAACAAGATCTTCTTCATTTCAAGCCGTCTCTATTTTGTCCATTTCATGGCTTAAAATTTATTTTAGTGGATCTAAATCTAATTGTGTATAAACTGTCACGTCTTTTATTTTAAACTAGTATGTAACCCATGCTACCGCATGGGAATGGATATATTATTAATCATGAGTTTATTTATGTTTAAAAGGCTCAGTTAAGTCTAAATTCATATTATTAACCATAAAATTATTAACAAAACTTAGTAGTATATATATATATATATATATGTATAAAAGAAAGCGAGTTGAACCACAATAGATTGATATAGTATACAAGTTACAGTCGCAGTCATGCGTATATTGAAAGGGTAATTAAAGGGCAATTAAGCCCATACGATTAATTGGTTCTTAAGTAAATAAAACTTTAGAGACATTTGGCATAGCAATCAAACTTAAGTAAAAAAATGTTCAAAAGTAGCACAACTATAAGCCAAAATAGAGTAATATGAAACTAAATTGGTAGCCATGAAGCTACTAAGAGAGAGGTGTTTGCCATAAAGGAGACTAATTAATAGGTTTAAGAATTCACAAGGTTGACATTGGATATTCTTCCCATATGCTAAATATTGTTTTCAATAAGGTCACACCAAATAGGTTGAAAGCCATCTTCGTGCAAGATTGATATCTGCAAGAGAAGTCAATCATCAAGCAAGGACCAAAGGATTTCAAAAAATGTTAATATTGACTCAATGTATGCGCATACACACAAACCCATCACTATATCAATTAAGGGAATCAAAACTAAATGGAAATATTACATAGAAATATGAACCTTGGTGATGATGTTTATCCAAAAGATCCATTCACGCTTTTGAATCTTCAATCTCTATTGGTGATTGAAATTTTCGTAGCTTAAAAAATTAAAAATAAAAATAAAAAACCCTCAAAGTTGTACTCATTTTGTAGTTTTACGATGGGTCATGTTGTAACATGATAGGCATTTGTGTGAAGAAAAAACCTCTGAAGTTGCATGACTGATAAAAGAAATTCTCTCCAATCTCTTTTTATAGAGAGATGGATTTGTGCGTGTTTTTATACATCCTTCATAGTTGTATAATCACGAAATAAGTCCAATGGATTTAGATTGGTACTACCAATTCCCAAAGCATGAGTGTATAATGTGTTATTAATTTCATCTCATCTCATTAGCAAGTCCAATGAATTTTAATTGGAATTCAATTTTTCCAAGTGGTGCATCTCTTGCAATATTCTTTCATTTTTAATTTTTAATTAATTTTTTGAAATTTATTTTCAATTCCCAAGGCCACTTTCCATATTTGGCTTCATGTTATAGTTTCCTAGACACTTTGAAGTTTGAACCAAAAGAACAATGAACCTACGTAAAAATAAATAAAAACAATGAATCAAAGTAATGGTTCTCTCAAAAACAACCCCAAATCATATTATATTCTTCTGATTATTTTCTTTGTACACGTGTATAGTAAAATTGGACTCCAATTTCAGATTCTAATTGAACAATTGGAATGACACATGGCACAAAATTGAAACTCTAATTTGGAATTCTATTTGAGTTTCTCTCTGCTTCACCTATTATTATATATATAAATGACATAGTAGTTTGTAGTTTTTGTGCCCCTTTAGATTTGTAAAATTTAATTTAAACTATAAAATGAATCTTGTTAGAAATACTGAATCGTAGTATTGTATTTCGTGAATAAAAGAATGTACATAGATGCCTTTATATAGGAGGCATATGTGTGCAGTACAAGTAAATATGTGTGCTATACAAGTAACCTAACTGGGCCTAAAGCCCACAACACTATATATGTTAACAGCCCCCCTCAAACTCAAGGTGGATGTGAGACCAACTTGAGGTTGTCAACCAAAGTACGAAGGCGTCCCTTAGGATGTGACTTGGTGAAGATATCTGCAAGTTGATCTTTAGAGGAGACTGAAATCAGCTTGAGAGCACCATGGACAAGATGAAAACGGATAAAATGACAATCGATCTCAATGTGTTTAGTCCGTTCATGGAAGACATCATTGTGAGCAATATGAATTGCACTTTGGTTGTCACAATAAAGAGGAGTAGCAGAGGATGTAGACACACCTAAGTCTTTGAGAAGCCATCGTAGCCAAAGGAGCTCAGATGTGGTATCAGCAAGGGCACGATATTCTGCTTCAGTACTGGAGCGGGCCACATGAGTTTGTTTCTTGCTTCGCCAAGAAATCAGAGAAGAACCAAGAAGAAAGCAATAACCAGTGGTGGACCTGCGATCAGTGGGGTCTCCTGCCCAATCAGCATCAGAAAATGCACGAAGAGTAAGAGGAGACTGAGCAGAGTAGAAAAGACCATGGAAGAGAGTGCCCTTTAAGTATCGAAGAATGCGCAGAACAGCAGCATAGTGAGTCGATCGTGGAGCAGACAGATACTGGCTCACTTGGTGAACAGCATAGGAAATGTCTGGACGAGTGACAGTGAGATAAACCAAGCTGCCAACCAAGCGTCTGTAAAGAGAGGGATTAGAAAATGGTTTCCCCCTGAGGGAGTCAGATGCGCATTAAGCTCAACTGGAGTGTCCACAGTCTTGCTATCAGTGAGTCCAGCGCGAGACAAGAGTTCAGAGGCATACTTGGCTTGAGTAATATAAAGTCCATCTGTAGAATGAGTGATTTCAAGACCCAAGAAGTAGCTGAGATATCCAAGATCTTTCATCTCAAACTGCTGACTGAGAAAAGCCTTGAGTTCTTGAATGCCACTGAGGTCATCACCAGTTATGATCATATCATCCACATATAAGAGGAGTAAAATAGTGCCTTTGTCAGTGCGACGAAGAAATAAGGCAGAATCATAGTGACTGGCCATGTAACCCAAGTGAGAGATGGTAGAGCTGAATTTGGCAAACCAAGCTCGTGGAGCTTGTTTAAGGCCATAAAGTGCACGTCGAAGGTGGCAAACCTTATTTGAGTCAACAGAGAGACCAGGAGGAGGTTGCATATACACTTCTTCACTTAAATCCCCATTAAGAAATGCATTTTTGACATCCATTTGAAAAAGGTCCCATTTACTGGCAGCAGCAACAGCTAAGAGGGCACGGACAGATGAGATACGGGCAACCGGAGCAAAAATCTCTTCATAATCAATCCCATACTCTTGTGTAAAACCTTTTGCAACAAGACGAGCTTTGTAGCGCTCAATGGACCCATCAGAGCGAGTCTTAATCTTGTAAATCCACTTACAACCAACCACAGATTTCCCAGGAGGAAGTGTCACCAAATCCCAAGTATGGTTTTTAGATAATGCATCAAGTTCCTCTTTCATTGCAATCTGCCATAAAGGGTCAGTGGAAGCCTCACGATAGGTGTGAGGCTCGTGTAGTGTAGCAAGAGCAGTGTAGCAATGATAGTCAAGTAAATGTGCAGGAATAGATCTTACCCGAGTTGAGTGACGAGGTGGAATGTCTTGTGCAAGATCTTCAGGCGGAGCAGGAGCAGGAGACCCAAGCTCAGGATTGGGGTTGGGTAGCTCGTCTTTAACCTGTTCATCTTCCACCTATTCATTAAAGGGTGAACTAGGAAAGGGATCAGTGATATCTAGTGGTTGGACAGAGAAGTCTACAGTAACAGAATCAGGAGCAACTATAGAAGGATCAGGAGCAGCTACAGAAGGAATATGTGTCTCATCTGGAAAAAGATCTAAGACAGAGGAGGAAGACAATGAAGCACTGAAATGAGAAAGTTCGACAAAGAGGCGATGTTCCCAAAAGACAACATTACGGGAGACACGAAGACGATGAGAGACAGGATCATAACACCTATACCCCTTTTGAGTTTCGCCATAGCCAAGAAAACAACAAAGCCTTGACCGAGGCTCAAGTTTGTTATGCTCATGTGGCTGAAGAAGAACGAAACAAGCTGATCCGAAGGAGCGAAGGTGGTGATAGTCTGGAGGTGACCCAAAAAGGCGCTCATATGGAGTTTGATTTTGGATAACAGGACTCGGAATGCGATTAATAGTATGAACAGCATGAAGAGCAGCTTCACCCCCAAAAAGGAGCAGGAACTTTAGCAGAAAGAAGGAGAGCACGAACAGTGTCAAGAATATGGCGAAGTTTTCGTTCAGCTCTACCATTTTGCTGAGAGGTACCGGGACAAGTTAGTTGATGAACAGTGCCATAGGAATGCAAAACAGCTTGGAAAGCATATTGAGTGTATTCAAGAGCATTATCAGATCGAAAAATTTTGATGCGTCTGGAAAACTAAGTTTCAACCATTTTTGCAAAATTAGAATATACTTCCAATAATTCAGAACGATGTTTCATATTAAAAATCCAACTATAGCGAGAGTAATCATCAACAAAGACAACAAAATATCTAGACCCACCAATACCAGAGACAGAGGAAGGCCCCCAAACATCAGAATGAATAAGGTCAAAGATATCAGTGGATATGGATTCACTAGTATTGAAAGGCAAAACTGGTTGTTTTCCTAACTGACATGAAACACAATCAAAATTTTCTGTGGACACTGAACCTAACAAACCTCTAAAAGCCAATTGTTGTACCCGAGAGGAAGATGCGTGACCAAGTCGAGCATGCCAAAGTGCAAGGGAAGGAGTGGAAGAAATTGCAGCAGCTGCAGCAATAGAAACAGGAGCGACAAGTGGAAGACGAAGGTTGTCCACGGGAAACATCCGCCCAACTCTGGGACCGGTCCCAAGCTCCTGTCCCGTCCTAGGATCCTGCATAATGCATCCAGAATAATTAAAGGTAATGCGATAACCCAACTCAGCTAATTGTCCCACAGAGAATAAATTATAAGAAAGGTCAGGAACATTAAGGACTCTAGGAACCGAGAGGTTGGAGGTTGAAACTGAACCTATATTATGACCAGACATTGTGGAACCATTTGCTGTATGAATATTAAAAGGGTGTGGTGCAGGTTTAAGGTCAGAAAATAAGGATGAGTGAGGTGTCATGTGATTGCAACAAGCAGAATCCATAAGCCAAGAGGTAGGAGACATACCAGATAAAGCTGAGAGAGAAGAGGAATAAGATGCATTACCAACCATACGAATGACATTGGCGATGATATTTACAAGGTCATCTTTGGAAATGGAGAAAGTGGATCCAGAAGACTGAGACTGTGCAGAGACAAGAGCCATGGGTTGGACACTCTCAGTGTTAGCAACTGTAGCAACAGAAGTAGAAACAGCTGATTTGTTGCACTGATAGCAAGTCTCAATATTATGGTCAAAACGTTTGCAAAAATTGCAAAACCGTTTGTTGGATTGTCGGCGATGATTGTTGCAAAAGGAAGCAAACTTGTCCTTATTCTTCATTTAGAAGCAAAATATGCAAAAATGGACTGCAAAAATGAAATCTATGCGAAAAACTGGATAAGAAGCACCTGAACTCCAAAAAAGTCAACCCTGAAAAGTCAACGGTCAAAAGTCAACGGTCAACGCCCCGGTCAAAGTCAACAGTCAACAACGGTCAACGGTCAGCGTAGATGACGTCAGCAGAATGACGTGGCGCTGACGTCAGCAGGTGACTAGATGCTGACGTAAGCTAGGGCTGACGTGGCACTGATGACGTCACGCGTGACGTCAGCTTGAACTGAGGACGGCGCGTGTGGCGCGTGGGGCTCAGTCACAGAAGCTTCTGGAGGCGCGTGAAGGCGCGTGGGCACTCCGATGGCTGCGAGGCTTTCACCAACAGGTAGATTGTTCCAAGACGGTCTCAGTGATACCTCCAGAAACAAGATCGAAGTAATATTCGAGGCGGGATGACACGTGCAGTGATCTTGTGCGGTGTTGGACTTCTCAACGATGGCGGCTGCAGGTCCGGAACCCGAAGACAACGTTTGGAAGACGTCGGGGGTTCAACGGCGAGAGGCTGCGGCGACTGTTGTGATGGCGGAAGCGATGTTGAGAGTGCAGAACACCAATAAAGATAAGACTGCTAAGAAAAGGTCAGAGCAGTGGCTCTGATACCATGTTAGAAATACTTAATTGTAGTATTGTATTTCGTGAATAAAAGAATGTACATATATGCCTTTATATAGGAGGCATATGTGTGCAGTACAAGTAAATATGTGTGCTATACAAGTAACCTAACTGGGCCTAAAGCCCACAACACTATATATGTTAACAAATCTGATTCAAATGGAGAGTATGTGTTTTTCTCCATCCTTTTAAAATTTTAAGGGATTGATGAAATGTTGAGAGCTCAATAAAGCTTGATCAATGAGTAAGGCTTGAGAAATTCTTTAAGGCGCGTATAGCATCACGCTAGGAAGATTAAAAGAGTTTTATGCACTAAAACAACCTCAGGCCATTTGGCAAAATTGTAAAAGAGTTTTTAAGGGGTATATACTAGTTAAAGAGCCCTATGACGAATTTTGAAAAGCTCAAAGTTTGAAAGTTAGAGACTATTTTTTTTTTTTTTTGAGAGAGTTTCAAGTTATTGCGTTTGCTCTTAATGATAACTCTTTATCGTCAGACCAAAATACTAATCATTTTTTTTGTGTAAACAGGGATTGAACTCCAAATCTCTTATATAACCATAAGACACTTTACTAGTTAAGCTAACTAGAACCCACAAGTTAGAGCCTATTTAGAACTTTCAGTACTTGACATTTGGTGGAGTGTTCAATTCATTAGAATGAAATGGACTAAAAATCCTACATGACAAGCAATAATTGGTCCATGTCAAATACACTTGACATATGCCAATACATTTAATTGTAGAATAAATGTATCATTTAAATTTACTAATTTTAGGTCTCTAGCTATTGTCATTTATCAACTTCCTCATTTTCATAATGCTTAATGTCGAGTAAAAAAAAAAAAATCCTTGTTGCAGGTGCCATTAAGTGCTAAGGTTGTTGCATTGATTGCTTTTAACGGGAGGGGTACATTAAAAAAGTAATTATTCAGTACTCCATGAGTATGACGATGTGAAACTCTCTTTTCTCATATAATACTAGAAATTTTACCTTCTTTTCTTTCTTTTTTTTGAGAATATTCTACTAATTAAATTTATAGTGAACACCATTATTCATATGAAAGGAGGGAGTCTTACAACATGACTTGAAATTACATTAATCTTCTCTCACACCATGATTTTTTAATTCAAATGACATCTATTGTAACAAGTGCTAGTTCATTTTTCTTCTTGCTTAGCTAATAATTTACTTGACATATGCCAATACATTTAATTGTAGAATAAATGTATCATTTAAATTTACTAACTTTAGGTCTCTAGCTATTGTCATTTATCAACTTCCTCATTTTCATAATGCTTAATGTCGAGTAAAAAAAAAAATCCTTGTTGCAGGTGCCATTAAGTGCTAAGGTTGTTGCATTGATTGCTTTTAACGGGAGGGGTACATTAAAAGAGTAATTATTCAGTACTCCATGAGTATGACGATGTGAAACTCTCTTTTCTCATATAATACTAGAAATTTTACCTTCTTTTCTTTCTTTTTTTTGAGAATATTCTACTAATTAAATTTATAGTGAACACCATAATTCATATGAAAGGAGGGAGTCTTACAACATGACTTGAAATTACATTAATCTTCTCTCACACCATGATTTTTTAATTCAAATGACATCTATTGTAACAAGTGCTAGTTCATTTTTCTTCTTGCTTAGCTAATAATTTATTATGGTTGATGGTTACTCGTATTCTTTTCCTTCATTTTAGTCTATTTAAATTCATTCTCTCTGTTAATTGACATGTCTTTTTGTAGTACTTCTACTAATATTGTTTTTGGTCTTCATCTACCTTTTTCTATCTCTCAACTTGAAGAAACTCACTCTTTCTTACCAGTGCATTAATCGATCTCCTCTAAACATAACTAAACCATCTCAAGCGATTCTCACTCATCTTTTCATCAATAGTGCTACCCTTATCTTTAAGCCAATTTACTCATTTTGAATATCTTTCTATGTATTTTCACTTTAACATTAACATTCTCATTTCAGCTAGACTCATTTAATAAATTTGTTGTTTCTTAACAACTCTACATTTAGTAACATAGAACATAAATAATATTGTAGAAATCTTATATATATATATATATATATATAGATCTAAGATGTCGGAAGGACTACTACCAAAAGAAAAACCTATTTTGATATATCAATCTTCTAGCATAATCCAAAAATAGATAAATAATTCCAACCAAAGAGAAGGCAAGAACATAGCAATGGTTTCCAAGTTTGGAAAGAAGTCATAGGAAGTGATTATACACTGATGTAGGAGAGAATTTGAATGTAAAGTTGAAGAACAAAAATGATATTAATTAAGATTGGCCAGGTTTATGTCTAATACTCCAATGCAAGAAATGAGATACGAAACCTAACATATATCTATTTGGGACACATGTCTTGTCCGTGTCACATTCAATGCATTTGAGTAATGAACGCAAACCAAACTCATTAGAATTCATGATCAATTTAGGAAAAATAACTATCTAGACAGTTTGCAAATATTTTTCCATTGAGGTAACAATTAAATCAATCTTTTCTTTTAATGAAGTTTTGTCTCAAAGAAGATGTCTTAAATGTTGCTATTTAATTCCAATATCAAAATATAAAAGACTATCATATCAATTAGATGTGTTATTTATTTATACTCTTTAATCACTTAATTATTATTCTAGCACTTTTTTCTTACCCAAAATTTAGGTTTAGCCTTCTACTAATAAATGAGGTTCATTAAATGAAAATTTTAACTTTTAAATTCAAGAATCAAGATAGGCTGGAGATTTAATTGCTACTTAGGACCACTTATTCTACCAAAAAGCTCAACTTAATAGAAATAATTAATGCAATCACTTATGGCTTGTTTGGAAGTTTAGAGAGGGAGGAGAGTAGAGGGGAGTAGAGGGGAGGGGAGTAGTGGGGAGGAGAGTAGAGGAAAATGATTCCCCTCCATCTTGTTTGGATGTTTTTCAAATTAGTAAGAGGGAAGGGAGTAATTAGCCCTTCCCCTTGTGTAATTTTGTTAATATAATAAGAGTAAATTAGGTAATTTACTTGGTCAATAGTTTATGTACTCTACTCTCCCTCCAAATCTCTCCAATTTGGGGGAATTAAAAATGGGGGGCTAGAGGGAGTTAAATAGTTTATGTACTCTACTCTCCCTCCAAATCTCTCCAATTTGGGGGAATTAAAAATGGGGGGCTAGAGGGAGTTGAAACCCCTCCAAACCCCTCCCCCTCCTTCCTTAAAAAACTTCCAAACAAGGTAATTAGATTACTCTCCCTCCCTCTACTCTACTCTCCCTCCTTTTTTAAACATCCAAACAGGCCATTAACTACTATTATTCTATCGGGTACGGTTATCATGGAATTTGCCAAAGCTATCAATTGAATCTAAACAGAACAACAGTAACAATTCATATTGCCGAAAAACATTATGTTGCACATAAGTTCTGACATAAGTAAAACAAAATGATAATAACTGAATTGTCTATCTTCTAAGGCAAAGACACCCAAATGAAGAAACAAAGTACTGCTAACCAAAGCAAGCAATGATTATGAAAATGACAATAAACATAAAAAGGAACATAACTGGAAACTGCAAGAAGTCTAAAAGAGACTGAAATTGTTGTTCTTTGAGGATGCAAATTAGATCTTCCTTGATCTCTTAGCTGGGTTATCTCGAAACAAATCCATCAAAGTGTTCTTGCATTTGGGGCATTTGGGATTGGTTTCAGGCACCATGACATACATCAAGCAACAGGTGCATCCCATCACATACAATGATCGCACTTCATCAGCTAGGCTCTTGTGAAGAATATCATCTAGTTTCAAATGCAAAGCTAACCTCATATCTTGAGATGACAATGGGGAAGTGTTTGATTCTTTTGATGACTTGCCTTCTAAACTCAGCCCTGGTTGTGACAATCTAAGCTCCAAATCTAAATTTACACCCACGTCATATTCACTCATTTCCTCAAGGCATCTCTTCTTTGTTTCATTCATACGGAACCCCTTTCCATCCTTAAAGATAATAAATAAATAAACAGCAGCAAAATTATCATCTACATTAATCAAGAGAAAAACAATGAACATGTAGTCAAGTAATATCAATAAATATTGTAACAAGCAAATATTCGATATTCCGGAATCAAAGTTCTACCATCTCACATAATAATAAATCTCATTAATTTTATTTATTTTTGGTAATTAAGAATAATTTTATTGAAAACCATCCATAAGAAAAAGGAAAACTAGGACGAACTGACCCATCAGCATCAACAAGAGCCCAAAGGGTAGAGCTGATGGATCTTTCATGTAAAATGAAAAAATATATATATTTTTTCAAAGTTTTGAATAATTTTCCATATTGTGACTTTTATTTCTATATTATCAATAAATTGTTAAACTAAGATGAACAAGATTGAAAATAAGGAAAATATACGTTCAAAATGGGAAATTGAATATTAAGGAAAATAAGGAAAATAATTACCTCATTGTCAGAAATGTTTTTCCAATTCATTCGAAAATGAGCAGGTTCACCTAATTGAATTGGGTATGAACCAAACAACAAAGGATCAAGATTACATTTGCGAAATTTTCCTTGGAGTAGATCCAAGCTTGAAGCAAAGTCATCTTCTCCATAGCCACCATTTTCTCCACCCTTTCTCGTATGCTCTTCATTTTGTGTTGGATTATCAGAGGATGAAGCCATTGCATGCAGAAGGAAATGAGCAATTATTATTTGATAACTTTTTTCTTCTATAAGAAAAATTATATGTATACAATACACATATATAGTGAGAGAACATTATCTAGTTATTTAGTGCACTGAATTACTAACCAAATTTGAATATAGCACTGAAACTAGAGACCTGAGAATGAGACTCGATAAAATAGCATGCTCTAAGATTAGAACTAATTAATTGATTATAAATTCAAGTAAACACTTGAGTGGAAATTCTGTAATTGAATAGAAAATTTTGAAGTTAAAGTTAACCATAAATGTGACCAAAAAAAAAAAGGAAACAAAGGCATGTAAAACCATGAATGATAACGATGCCACAGTAAGTAAGTATTTAACTGTTGAACTGCTTTAAGACAAGTGTCATTTGAAGTCTTGATACATCATATTAATTATGTAAACCCACTTAGATAATAACAAGGAAAATCCCACCATCGTGCACTCTTGATGCAATGGTCACTCTGCAAGTATTAAGTGCTTGTAGGGTATGGAGGCAAGGGACAGGTTCAAGTTTCCAAAAAAAGGTTAAAAAAAGAAAAGAAAAATCCCAGTAACCGTTGAATTTATGAAAATCACTTAATTCTATTCTACTTTATAAAGGCTAGAGGTCATGTTTGGTAGGATTGAGTAGCAATGACAAATTGTTGAGTTGTGTTAAGACAAGTGTTTGAACATCTTATTAATGGGTCCAGTTAATATGTGCACTTAGGGCACACATTAAGCCATCCACTTTTAAAAATATTTTCTCGAAAATTGAAAAAGCTGTCAATATATTTTTAATTCCCGAGAAAAATTTTTCCAAAAATGAAAATTATTGTGTGCTCTTAGGGCACACATTAGTAAAAATCCCTTATTAATTACTTAAACCCCACTTTAGATACTGAATAAAAAAAATATCAGTAACCGTTGTAATCATGAAGACAAACAGAAGACAGAAAATTCCACCACACATGAGGTCATCTTTAGTAGGGGATTAAGCAGGACTTCCGGGAAAGAAATTCCTTCTATTCCTCTTTTTTTTTTTTTTTTTTTTTTTTTTTTAAGTCAAGAGAGATAGAAGTGGAATTCAAATCGCAAACATAAAGCACCACAAAAAATAAAATAAGACATAAAGCATCACAAAAAATATCATTATCATTAAACTATCACTTAAATCTTGAATGAAACTCCATCTAACAAATGAGCAAATATTTTTGTGGAAAATGATGACAAATTTTTAATGGAATTTGATGTTTAATATATTTTAGTGATACTAGATGATCGCGGGAATAAGTTCATTTTGAAATGATTTGAAAGTTTTCTTCATGACTCATATATAATAATTGTTTTTTTAGAAAATATGTAACGAATGTATTTGTATAAAAGGCAATTGCAAAAAAGTTAAGAATAGTTGCTATTGCAAAACATTGTTCTGGGTTTTTAAAACGCATTTTAGGCTTCCATATCGTCTAACCAAACAGACTCAATATTTATTTTGTGGTATAAAATTAGAAAATCAACTTCAATTATATTTGTAATTAAAAGAAAGGGGGCAAAATAAACTAAAATATTAAGAATAACATAATTAAGAACATGAATGTACTTCATGTGTGAGTTCATGATTATTTAGTAATTTAGGCTAATTAATTTAAGTGCACAATTATCTTTTTTACGTCTTTTGAAAGAGAACCAAACTTAACAATTTTATCAACATAGGGAGAGAAAAATACCACAAAACGCTTTTCAAAGCACCAAATCAATATGAATTATGAAATGCATTCTTTCGAGTAACTTCTAAATCTTATGGTATGCTACAACAATGTGACTAATTCTTAAGCTGTTACATTGTATTGATTTTTGAATAAATAATAACCACAAGTACTCTTAATGGTAAAATTCATATATAGAAACCACCAAGTATTTCTCTGCACAAATAATTTCTCTAAATCATAGTTCCATTATGCAATAGAGTCTAATAAGAATATATTTTTGTTAAACCACATCCATCGTTATGAAGAGAAGGAAAGGGCGATGGAATCATGATGATTCATTTATAAGTATTTTTCAACCTCCTCAAAGTTTTCAATTTACATTTTCTGTGACCAAATACAATAAGGTTGTGTTTTGATACTTGAATTTTAAAGTGATGAATTTAAAATGTCTTATTAATTCCAAAGCTAAAAATATTTAAGTATGTCATATGGATTTCTAAAATTCTTTGGATTAAGAAGTTATTTCATATTCAAAATTCAAGGATTTTAAGGTTTAAAATCCCTGGCGGATTTGTTAGATCCAAATCATTGACTCTTTGTAAACTATCCAAACAAAGTATTTGAATTTTAATCACCTAATTCAAATCTATATGCCCAAATCTTATCATCCAAACACACCAAAAGTAATATACCCTTGTCCGTCATAATCAATTCCTATACCAGCTGGAATTGTTACTATTTGTGTTTGCTCAATAATTTATTAAATTCATACGAATAATTCATACTCGGAAAGCATACCCACATAAGGCACATATTGCCTCCATGAAAACTTTAAATTCCTAGAGAATTTCATTTAGTCAAGAAAAGCAATGTTAATGACCAAATTTGGTAGCAATTTTCTTAACATCTTCAAAGAATGTCATATGCTAATGCTAAGCTACAACTTACTTCTAATTGGAACTTTTTGCTAGTCTGGAACTATATTAAAAAAAATCAAATAAATATTTACAACAATTGCTCAGGCTAATTGATAAAAGTTAAAAGGAATAAAACTAACTTTGTAACCTTTTTTGGAAGGGCATGCCAACCCTCCTGCTTGAGCAACCATTGCAACAGGTGCAGGCACTGCGATTGTAAATCCTCATGACTAAAAATAAGTTCAAGTAGAAAAGCTCTTCGAGAGCTTCAATCCAACCAAGGTGAACACCTGTGAAGGAAGCAAATTTGGAGGATGAAATTTTCAATAGCAATGTTAATTTGTGAATAACCCAAATAATTATCAATAATAATTAATATTAATGTCATAAATCTCAGTCTTGTTAAACATAAGATAATTTATGCAAGTGACAAACCTCTTTGGCTCCATGAATTTCAAATATTTCTCTTGAGCTATTGCTTATTGCTTAACTGATATGATTTATCAGAAAGGAAAGAAAAATAAAATAAAAAACAATTTTTACTTTTATTTTGAGATAGGTAGATAATGGTTGAGACAAAGATCGGGTCCGAACTATATATATACATGGGATACCGCAAAGGAAAATACCATTGGGCTATCACTTCAATCCCATAAAAATAAAAATAAAAAAGATTTACCCAAAAAATGTTATATATAGCCATGTTTCAAATGGGTTTATGAAGTATTAGATATCCCGCACAATGTGCAGTGCATTTTATAATATTTTGTAAGAAATTATTTCTAGTCCATGTATAATACTTGTTATTTTTTTTTATATACAAGTGCGGTAGAATTTAAATTTATTATGTCCACTTCATGATGATTTCTTTTATCATTAAGATAAGATATTACCTAGGATTTTTTTTTTTTTTTTTTTTTATTTGAACTCCAAACTTTTTATTAAGCAACAAAAGAGTTTATTAATTGAACTAACTGAAACCCACCATGTATAATAGTTTTAAAGTGTTATAGTATTTGAGGAATCAACTTCAATCATATTACATATTCAAAAGAGAGAGGAAATGCAAATTGTGAAAATTAACATAATTAAGAGTATGAATTTATTGGTTGATTGAATTGGCAAATATTCAAATATTTCAACTAACTTAAGTGGACAACTATATTTTTATATTCTTAATTATGTGTTATTAAATTTTCTTTTATCTTTTACTGGACTTTTGCTTTAATTGTTTTTAAAAGCAATTTAATTTAGGCAAGAATGTTATATTTTGAATAAATTACTTGCCATATAAATCTTGAAAAAATAAAATTGATTAAAAATCATTTAAATGAATAATTAATGCACCACCTTTAAATAATTAATACATAAAAAAGAAATTCATTACCGTATTAATACTTTCTTAATTACATGGCACAAATTTAGGCTACTACAATGTTAGTTTCATATATATTACATGTCATTAAAATGAGTTAGGAAATGTAAATTTACTTTGATAAATTCACAATTATTTAATTATTTTGATTGATTTAAGCTCAAAATTAATATTTTTTATTTTATTAATTGCTTGTGTTATTGAATTTGCTTTTTCCTTTCGATGATTTTGTATTGATTTTTCTCAAGGCAACTAAACATGAGGAATAATGTTATATTCCAAATATTTTTTTCTGTGATAAGTATTCCACTAAATTGTTTGTTATATAAATTTTATAAAAATAGCCACATAAATTCATTTTATATCACTAATTTATTAATTATCTATCAATAATAAATACATGGAAATAAATGCATTTAATCTCATTAAAACATGACAGTTGTCGACGGCCGGGCCATGAATGGCTGGAAAACTATCGGGCCTTCGTTCGACCACCCGTCGTGGTAACACTTCCGTGCGCGCAGGGCCTATTGGAGGCCCCTCTCGATAATGGTGTGGTTTGTGCGAAGCTTCGGGTGCTCTCTCTTGCGGGGGAGGAAGGTAGGTCTACCTTTGGAGGTGTGGCAGGAATCTTGGCCAAATTTTAGGTGATTAGCAAAGGTAAGTGAAATCACCACCAATCATTGGGTTTTTCTAAGGTGTGATTGGTCATTTATTTCTAGTTGATTTTATTACCGATCCTAGGCTAAGAAAAAGGTCATTTTTCCTAATCTAATGTGGATGGCAAAAATCTTGATTCTTAAGTCCGAAAGTTTGGTTACATGTGGGGAAGGTATTAGGCACCCCATAACGCTTGTCCAAGGACAATCCTTTGTTTTGATAAAACCTTAATTTTTGGATATTGGCAGTGAAAAACATGATTTTAACATTGGCTTTCGGGGCTTTACATGCATGGGGCTTTGAGGTTTGGCTTTTAAATGGGTGTGGTTCCAATCTATGCTTTCCTAAGGCATTCAGGCAAATACCAGATTTCCACAACAAAAATCCGACGACATGTCACCTTATTTTCGTGGCGGAAATTAGGCATCACTTTGCCTTAGATGACATGGCCTGTGACAATCACACCAAGATGAGCAAGCAAATATATATATATATATATACGTCATGCACAATACAAGCACACAAAGCAAGAAAGTAAATGCCTACATCCCTAGAGCATGGCCCAAAAAATAGGTGCAAGAAAGTAAACAGGGGTCCATACTCTATAGATGAGGACGAATAGTATATGGAATGATATACCTAATACAACCCATCTAAGAGAGAAAGTAGGGAGAAAGGAAGGGGGTTTAAAAGAGTACATAACCAAATGGGAGAGGCTAGACTCCTAAATCTACTGAACATAGTCGTTTAGCTCATATCCACATGCTCGCATCCTCACCCTTTTTGCCTGTGCTTGGGAGACCATGCCCTAGCTCCACGCATCCTCGCTCCATGTGTGTACATGCAAAGGCAAAGACAAGAAACTAGTAGACAAGCAATGGAAGAAAAAGATGTAAAGAGCATATGAAAGAGGTATAAAGCAGATAAGCGTACCCCTTTTTATATATATATATATATATATATATCTAGTGAAAGTGGTATAAAAACTTTCCAAAAATGATCTATTAACAAATGCCCCCAAGGGCATTCCGTTAACCAAACTTTTTTTTTTTAAATGGGAAAATTCATTAGAGAACAAAAGAGACGTGACATTTTTTATAATATTTTTCATAATATAGGGCGGTAACTAGTAAGTCATGAATGAAGTAATATCATTTTTAAATAGGCCCACAGCTAAAAATCTCAAGTAACAAGGCAGAACAATCATTGTACAGGGCCAAAATATGAATATAAAAGTTTTTGGATTAAAAAGTGATAAATAAGTTAAAGGGTAAATTAATACAAAGAATATAAAATTGGTATCTATTTGTTAAAAGATACCATAATATTATGTTTTGTCATAGCCGAGGAAATGAACTTTTGTTTGGAATAGTTTAATTTTCTTAGCAGAGACAACAAGACCATTTCTTTTAATAGTTTCTAGAAATGAATACAAATGTTTCCAGTGTTCATCAATAGAGCTAGAGTAAACAAGAACATCATCAATATAAACAATGGTGAAGTGACTGAAGCAGATGAAAATATCATTCATAATGTTTTGGAACTTACTAGGGGCATTTTTAAGACCAAAGGGCATCACATTCCACTCGTAATGACCAAAAGGAGTGGTAAAAGCAATTTTGTATCTATCCTTCTCACTGATCTGGATTTGCCAGAACCTAAATTTCATATCAAACTTAGAAAACATAGCCTCACTCAACCTATGGACCAGATCATTCTTATTAGGAATAGTATACCTAATCCACTCTAAAACCTTGTTCAAAGGTTTATAGTTAATAACCAAACGAGGAGTTCCTCTCTCAATTTCAGCTTTTTTTGAACATAGAAAGCAGAACAAGACCAAGGAGACCTGCTATTTCTAATCAGTTTTTTCTCCCACAAATCATGAATTTCTTTTTTACAAAATTCAACGGTTTCAGCATTCATTTGAATGGGTCGAGCCTTAGTAGGGATGTTTTTCTCATCAAAATCTTTAATATAAGGCAAATCAACAATATGTTTCTTCCTGTGCCAGAAGGCATTAGGAACATCAGAGCAAACATCATCAACCAACATTTTTTGAAATTATCTATTTTAGATTGTAATAATTTATCAGTGAGTTGTTTAGCAATTTTCTTGTATTTTAACTTCTTCCTAGAGAAAGGTAAGATGTTTGATTTTAGCATGGATCAGATTTGAAGCATAATCAGTATCAATTTCAAACTTTGAAGCAAATTTAAATAGTACTTTCTGTCCAAAAGGATCAGTAGTAATTCCATCATATTCAACAAGAAAAGGATACAAAGCATTTATAAAAATCAAACCAAGAATCACTTTATTAGTCATATTTTTAACAAGAACAAAAGGGATTTTGAAACAGACATTGTCATGGCAAACATGAGCATTGTTCAATTCGTATTTAATTTTCATTTGAGAACCATTAGCAGAAACCAATCTTTCAGTTGATTTTTCAAAATATTTTGAAGGAATCAATCCTTTTTGGATACAATTCATATCCGCACCAAAATTAATCATAGCAATAACAGTGAAATAATAATCATGGAAAACAACAATTTTAACTTTTGTGAACCAATTGGAGGAAGTATTTTATTAACAAGACTAAGTTGAGAATCAGCAATACCTTTATCAGAAAGAAGAACTTGTTGACTGGATTCATCTCCATCCATGTGCTCATTTTGTTCATTATCAGATTTATTTTGATCAATATTTTTATCAATTTTTAACAATACCAATTCTTGTTTAGGATTATTATTATCATTTTTAATGCTTTTAAATTCATGTTTTTCCTATTTTAATTCACTTATCTCTTGTTTAACAACATTAATTTCTTGTTGTAAATCATTAACAATCAAATCTTTGGATTTCTTTTTATTAAATCTTTCCAAAGTTTCTTCAACAGATTTAATAACATTGCAACAGGAACCTCTACAACCAATTTTAACATTAGGAGCATTAGAGGAATCATCAGCAGAATGATAGCAAGAATCAGTTGAAGAAGAAAAATCATCTTCCAAAGAATCAGACGAACTGTTTAATTCAAGGATTCTAAATGATTCTTCTTGAACTTTATCATCAATATTTAACATGTTAAACTTATTTTTTAACTTATCAGGTTTTTGTTTACAATCTTTACTGAAATGTCCAGGTTTTCCACAGTTGAAACATTTACCTTTACTTGATCTTTGTTTATCATATTTTTTAGAAACATTTTTCTTTTTAGCATAAAAATCATTGAAATTAGCTTTGTATTTTTTATGTTTTTTTTATGACTTTTATCATGTTTTTTACACTTTTGCCTGGAAGGAGCAATAGGTGGCGAACCATATTGTTTACAAAAATTACCAATTTCATATTTAGCTTGTCTTTTATTTTTTAATTGGTGTTTAGCAGTTTTTCATCATTGCACATATTAATACCAAGTTTTTTAATAGTGCTTAAAATATCACCATAAGTTAAATTATCATAATCAATGGAACCATTTTTACCAATTAATTCTTGTTTTACCTTATGAGCAAAGATAAGAGGCAAACCGTCAATAAATTTTTCTTTCCAATAAGGCTTGTAACAATCTTTCCGATGCATTACCCTGGAAAGGAAAACATCTTGATACCATCTGTAATCAGACATAGTAGAACATCTCAAATTATTTAGCAAATCAGAAATTTGAGATGAAACATTAGATGGAGTACCAACAGAATGTTTGATAATAGTATAAATCAATGTATTAACACCATCAGGAATACCTCGACCAACACGTTCATCAAAAATAGGCAAACCTTCATCATTCTTTTTAACAGTATGTTTAATAGAATCTCTGGATTATTTGGGTAAGCAATACCAACCATAGACATATGTCCCATTTTATTGATAATTTCTTGTTCAAAAAAACCATCAATATTCCATTCATAAATTTTATCAGTAGAAACAAAAAACTAAGTTTGAAAAGGTCTTTCTTCTAACTGCATATCTGGAGGAGTAGGTTTTGAATACCAATTTTTTGTAAGAAACATGGGTTTGGAATTTCCAACAAATGTTTTAATTTCTGGTAAATCATTTTCAAAAACCTTTTTAGCAAAAATAGAAGAAACAGTATCAGAATCTATATTTTCATCAGAAACAATTTCTTTTTCATTTCTTGTAATAGTTCGAGTAGCAGGAGTACTTGTAGAAGTACCTTTAGTTTTAACTTTTAAATCAGCAAGCATTTTTTCAACAATTTCAAGAGTTTTGGATTGGGAGGTTTTAAACTTAAATTTATTATCATGACTAGGTAAATTTATCAAAGGTTTCTCAGTTTTGACAGAAATAGGTTTTTCAACAGAAGCAGATTTTTCAAGAGAAACAGTTTTTTCAACAATTTTTTCTTCAATACAGTCAAGTTGTTGACCAATAACATGCAAAGATTCATTAGTAAAATTGTTTTGTTCAATAAGACTAACAACAGGAGTTTGATCATCAACAATTTTGAAAGGAGAAGCTTTAACATCAATTTTGCCAGTAGTTATCAAAATAGTCTCAAGAGGTGGATGACTAGACCTAACAATGGTTTTGTCACCTTTAACAAAATTTAATTTCTTTATCACATTCAAATGATTTTTTGAACCTTCATATTTTGAAACATAATAATTTTCAAGAAAATCAAAGAAAAAAATATGTCTTTTCAATTGATTCATTTTTCTAACAATTTTCTTTTAACATGGTTTTTCTCAGACTGAGCAAAATTGTTTTAAAAATATTTTCTTTTACTTCTTTTTTTAACAAGCATGAATTCATCATATAGGGGAACCAAATCAACTTCAAAATTTTCATTCAAAACAGTTAAAACTCTTAATTGGTTTTGGGAAACAGGATTTTCAATAGGAGGAAAATCAAAGTCAGATGGACAAACAGATTTAGTATCATCTTCTTCTTCTTCTTCATTAGCAATTTTGCTATATGAAGAGGATGGTTCAGGTTTAGTGGAATAGTAAACAGAGCTAATTTGAGATTTATCACTTGAAACACCTTTTAGCTTCAAATCAGTGTGTTTTTCAAGATTCTTTTGCAAAAATTCATTGAGATTATGATCTCTTTTTGAAATACTTTCAAATCCAGCAAAGGAATGTCTTCCTTCGTTGATCCCCAAGGGTTGAATGTTTTGTAAACTTATTTTAACAGTACCATCAAGATATTGTTGAATATTTGTGAGATCTAGCTCATCAAAAACAGGTTTAACAACTGGGGATTCTTGTTCCAACAACCATTCAGGGGGAAGCTTGACATCTTGCCATTGAATCATTTTTGGAACTTGAACTTTAGCATCAGGAGTTGAACATTGAATTAACATAGTTTTACCTGAAGGTTCTCTATTATTTATAGCACCAAGATTTAATTGAGTACCCAACAATCTGTAATAAATGTGGTAAATCAAAGCAAAAGGTTTGCTATCTTCGTCCATGATATAACCAGATGAAGCAATATTCAAAGTCAAAGTTTTAACAATATTAGGATCACCCAAAGCAAGAGTAAGATCAGGATGCTATCATACAAAGAAGCAATAATCGTACCAAGAATGCTATCTTTAAAGTGCTTAAATCTAGCATCTCTTAAACACATGAGAATAAAAGCATTAATACCCTTTCGGGTGAGTGGTTTAATAGCAACTTGAACCATACCAATATGCAAATAACTGAGTTTTTTAGCAATGAAATCATTAATATTTCTTTTGGAAAACAAGCAACATTTTTCATGAGTTTTTGAAATAGAAAATATTTGTTCAATAGTTCTCACTTTGTAAATGGGATGAAAAGTGGTTTCAGCCAAACTAGTTTTGTAAATAGTTTTAGTATCAACTTTGGGAATGTTCCATTTTTGGAAGTCAAGAAGCTCACTATCTTCAACAGTGTGATCTTCTTCATTTACAATATCAGGAGGACAATCAGTCCTGGAGCTAATAGAGGAGTTGGATCTCCACAACTTATCCACACTATCCTAGGTTCAACACTCAGTTATCATGTTTTTCTCACAACTATTGCATTTCGTAACACATACCCTAAGCAACCCTATACCACACATATGCCCTACACGCCCTCTCTTGGCTCAAACGGGCCTTACAGTCAGGTTCTGTGAATTCACTTTACGTCTAGGGTGGTGCCAACGACGGCAAGAAGGGTACACAACAACAGAGTACCAAAGGTTCGGGTAAGCACAGACAAGATACAAAGACACAACAACACTGTCACCGGCCAGAAAAGAATGGCTTTGATACCATAAAGGGTGAAGGGGACGCACAGCAAAAGGGAAGAGAGATGGAAGCACAGTGTATAAATATAATGAAAGTAATTGAAATTATAATGAAAGTAATGTAAGCAATAATAATAAGGCGGTAAAACCAGCCAAGCAGTATATAATAAAACAATTTAAAGTAAATGAAAGCAATTTAAAACCGTCCGTTATGGCGGTAATCCGTCCAAGGTGGCGATAGCAACAAATAGTATAATGAACAAAAAACTAAAAATACTTCTTATTGAAAGTAGAGCAAAACACTTACAGTAGTAGTAGTAGTAAATACAAGACCTTAGAACAGGTTAACAATTACAAACCTTGAACTAGTCCTAGTTACAAGGTTTGTAGGGATAGTAGGAACAAGGTAGTAGTAGTAGAAACAAGGAATTCTCTCTCAAAGAAGGCTTTCTAAAAGAAAGGATTTCTAAGGAGGAAATTCTAAAATGAACTCTGAATTTTAACTTAAGGGACAACCCACCTTAAATAGGCAATATTCTGAACAGTAAAAGTAACATGAACAGTAAAATCTTTGACAAAAGCATGCCGAAGGAGGACTCGGAATGCTTGAAAGCAGTCTTGGGAACATGAGGAATCTTCTTTTCAGAACATTATTGTACCATGGGAAACAACAGTAGCATTTTCGCCGTTGTGCAGGCCAGACAAATAGCAATCAATTTTCCCCAAGATCAGGAGTGTTATCCTCATCATGACCGAACAATTCCTGGTTGTAAGGGAAATAAGGGTTGTGAGTAATAGATTCCTCAGAAGAGGCTTTGGAATTTCCTTGATTAGCAGCAGCTTCTTCCACCCACTTAAGCAAAACAAAAAGAGCCTCAGATTTTTTCTCAAGTGATCAATGGGAAAGCTCTTATTTTTGGCTAGAGGCTTAGCATTCTTGCTGGAAGAAGAGGAGGGAGCATCAGCATTAGCATCAGCAGGGACAGGGGATTGACCATGTGAACAATCCTTAGCAATTGGGAGAGCAGAAGTAGATGAAGATTCTTTGGAAATTTTAGCAATAATATTCTGAGTATGAGGGAATTTACCCCACCATTTTACATACCGATGTCTGGAGAGAACATCACCTTCCTTTTCATACTGCCATTTTAATATCCAAGGTATCTTGGAGCGTTTAACAAAGTGAAGCAAAGTAGGGAACTTAGCACCATGAGCATCAACCTTATAAGGCTTCTTGAAACATTCAAAAGCGTTAAGTAATGGTTCAGGAAATATGTCATTAAGAGGGGCCAAATTGAGACCACCAACGGTTGAACCAAAGAGGTAGAGAACCAGTGAAATTTTTATCAAAGTTAACAAACCAGGAATGAGATATGTTTTCATTCTGGTGAAGAATAAATCTTGACCAAGCAGTGATGTAATCATAGTAGGAATAGGGGATGGGAGAAGAGGACATTGTTTTGGTAAAACTAGGGGAAGGACCCTATTTTTCTTCAGTTATAACATTGACAATGTAAACACTGTGGTAAATAATTTTGGATGTATCAATTTTGTCAGATATGGTGTTAATAATGATAGATTTTTCATGACGCAAGAGATCTGAATAATATTGTAAATTCTTATCTTTATGCTCAGGGATCCAGTGAAATCTTGGAGGGAAATAACTTTTAGCAAGTTTGAGAGGATCAGAAATTGAGAATCTGTTGGGTTCAATATAAAACATGTTTTGGAAATATTGTTTCTTGATGTATTGAGGAATACTGGAGTTTCTAGGGAAAACAATCTTAATAGGTTGGTTAACAGGGGTTATAGCACAAGGGTCATAGCACGAGGCAAGAACAGAGGAGTAATTGAGCTTAGGGATGGTTCCTAGGGTGGTGAAACAGTTAGCAATTTCAATAGGAGAAACATGTTCTTTTTTGACAATTTGTTTGGAGGTTTCAGCAGGATGATTATCTTTGGGTCTTCTACTTGCCATTGTGACACTGTAGAAATTCACGGGTAAGGAAATCAGGGATAAAATTTTGAGATCCTTTAATATATTCAATATCAAAATCAAAAACATTTAAAATAGCTTGCCATCTAGCAAAAATATGTTTTGAAGCTATATTTTCAACATCTTTTTCAATAACATATTTAGCACTTTTGCAATCAATACGCAATAAAAACTTTTGATTTCATAAATCACTTTGAAACTTTGAAATACATAGTACTATAGATAAAATCTCTTTTTTAATAGTACTATAGTTTAACTGTGCATTATTCCAAATTCTTGAGTAAAAGCGAACAGTTTATTCAGAGGACTCAGGGGAAACTCTTTGTTTCAAAATACCACCATAACCAATGTCAGAGGCATCGGTTTCAACAATTTTGAAAGCATCAATGGTGGTGGAGGATTGCTTTTTAACCTATCAAAAAGAGGTTTACATTGTTTCCTCATATCCTTGTAGAAATCAGCAACATAATTCAATGATCCAAGAAATCTTTAGAGCTAGGTTTTATCAGTGATAACATCAGGAAATTTATTAGCAAATCGAATTGCTCTATTAGGAGTTGAACATTGAATTAACATAGTTTTACTAGAATGTTCTCTATTATTTATAGCACCAGGATTTAACTGAGTACCCAAAAATCTGTAATAAATGTGGTAAATCAAAGCAAAAGGTTTGCTATCTTCGTCCATGATATAACCAGATGAAGCAATATTCAAAGTCAAAGCTTTAACAATATTAGGATCATCCAAAGTAAGAGTAAGATCAGGATAACAATTGAAATAAATAGGACCATCATACAAAGAAGCAGTAATCATACCAAGAATGCTATCTTTAAAGTGCTTAAATCTAGCATCTCTTAAACACATGAGAATAGAAGCATTAATACCCTTTCGGGTGAGTGGTTTAATAATATATTGTGTTTATATTATTTTATGTATTGGCTCAAGAAGCTTAAGTCTGTAATAAGCTTAGGCACACCTAATCCTAACCCATGTAATTTTCTATACATAATTTGCTATGGTTCATTGTACAATATAGTGCTAATATCAAAGAAGTAGTTGTCAAGAGTTTTATCCCGATGACATAGGTCATTAAGTGAAATCACATAACTTTGTATTTTCTCTTTTAATCTCCTGCTTGCGCATTGTGGTGGGCCATTTTATGTACTGGGCTAGGCTGCTAGCGCCACACTATGGCCCAATGATTCTGGGGTAGGAGAGTCAAGACTAACTTAATTGAAACTCACCTTAGGCAAGCTTGTGCACAAGTTAGAATCCCTAGTAGAAGTTTTAATGGAGTCACGTGCCCAAGGCAAGAAATACTGTCACAAAAAACATTATAGCAGGAGAAACATAATACAGTAGAATAGATAAAATATCTTAACTAAAGTACTTGCCACTGATCAAAGATAATGCTTAAACAATTTTGCAAAAGGAAAATATGATAGTATAAGTATGGCAAAAATGATTTAGCAACAAGAAAAATAACGCCAGCACTTAAACAACTATAATAAAAGAAAGAAAGGGGTTAGCCTACTAAACTTGGCTCCTTGGCAAACTTAAGTCCAAGAAGGGAACCAATTTCCAATGTAGGTAAGCTCATAGGGGAATCCTACCTTAGAAATTACCTACTTTGGAAAATGGACCTATGTGAATTAATCTCAAATTCTTAACTTGCTAGAGAGTAGGCTATTAAGAGGGAGAGAAGGGATAGCCTATTGGTGCATGCTTTTCACTCCTCACACTCCTGTTTTCTCTCTTCATTCTCGGCTCTCTTATTTTCTTTGTTTATCTTCTATGTTTTCTTTGTTTTCTATTTCTCTATTTTTCAATGCTTTCTCCTATTCCTCCTTGTTGCTGTTGTTGTGTTGTTTACTATGCACAGCTAAAGCCTTGTTAAACTACCTGTTGTGATAAGATTTACCATTTTACCCTTCAACTACTTTTGACTTGTTGTGGGTGTCCTTCTCAGACTACACACTATTCTGCTAGCTGCCCAGCCACCATCACTACCTTGTGCTGGCTGCATTACGCTTCATTCTCCAAAAAAAAGTTGTTTTGTTTTGTTTTCTTACTTCCCGTGGCACTCCTATCAGGATAAGGGTTGGGTTTCTCTCTTACTAACTCCTATAGCATACACCTAGTGATTCCAGCTCATCTTTGCCTCTTTTGGGTGGTATGTCATCCCAGCAGGACATTTTCCCCAAAACCTTGAGCGGGAACTCCATAATAGGCTTCCCCCTTCTCCTCACCACCAAACCATACCCTATCTTACCTCTAACCCATGGCCCACAGCCCCTGTATTGGCTGGGTACAAGTGGATAGTGCCTAAGCTTTATACGTGCTCCACTCCTATATGAGTCCATTGCTTGCCTGGTGTTCACGCGTTTGCTATTGCCTGCAGATTCGTCTAGTACTGTTGTGTGTTCTACTACTTGTTTAACTCTTTATGGCGTGAATGAGTCATTGGATCTTCATTCTTTGCATCTCGCTTCTTCTTTGGGCTGGGTATTGCTTGGGTATGGGCTTTTTCTTCTTTAATTCAGCCATTATCTCCTTTCACTTCTAGTTTACAGGCTAACTAATACTCTTGTCACGCCACTACATTGTTTCTGCCATGATACTGTTTAACTTGTGTTTGCTTGGCTCCCTCTGGGCCTGCCATACCAGTTTCATGTATTATTCCTTCCCTTAGTTTACGTTGCCCAGTACTTCTGCTGAGTCAATTCTCGTAGCATCTTGGGCTTTCCTGGCCCATTTTATTCCTTGGGGCATCATCGTCCCATTTCATTCCTTGAGGCATCCTTGACCCATCTCATTCTTTCCTACTTCTTGCATTCTCATAGGCTTTTGCTAAATCTTTTGGGCTTCCCGAACCCAATTACCATATCCTTTACTTTTGGGTTTATTGGCCTTTGGACCAATCCTATTTACTAATCCCCTTCTTTGGGCTCCTCCAACTTGTCTTTGCTTTCTTTCTACTTCTTAAAATTCTCATGGGCTTACTATTTCATTTTTTGGGGCTCCCTTGGGCCCATTTGCTTTCTTTGGGGCCCTTGTAGGCCTCGTGTCCATATGCTAAGAGAAAAAGTGTCTCTCCTGTAGGTGTACAAGCCATTTTTCTGTACACCCAAGGATGCTAGGTAACTCATCTGGCCATATACCCTTTGCCCCCTTAAGCCGAGTCTTGACCATCTTGAGCAAGGATCGGTTTATGACTTCAACCTGTCCATTGGCCTAGGGGTGAGTGGGAGAGGAGTAGTGGTTCTTGATTCCCAACCACTAGCAGAAGTTTCTAAAGGCGTTGTTGTCGAATTGCTTGCCATTGTCAGAGACGAAGACCCTGGGAATTCCAAAGCCGTAAATGATGTTCTTCTAGACGAACTTTCAGACATTTTTCTCCATGATAGTACCCAGCGGTTCTGCCTCAACCCATTCAGTCGATCTTAATGACGAGAAACTTGAGTTGTCATATAGCGGGAGGAAACGATCCTACTGTGTCCAACCCCCACTGGGCAAACGGCCAGGGGGCGCTCATTGTTGTAAGTTCCTCTGTTGGTTGCCGTATGATATTACTAAGGTGCTGGCACCGATCACACACCCTTACGTAGGATTGGGCATCCTTTTGCATAGTGGGCCAATAGTATCCAGCCCGTTCTAGCTTGTGAACTCGTAAGCGTGCCCCCGAGTGGTTCCCGCATATTCCTTCATGCACTTCTCTCATAACATAGTCGGCTTCATCAAGGGCCAGGCACCTTAGATATGGACGAGAGAAACTCCTTTTGTAAAAGGCGTCCCTGATCATTACAAAATGTGCAGCTTGTACCTTCAGCCTACAGGAAGCATTACAATCTTCTGCAATGTCCCAGCTTTAAGGTAGGATACGATGGGCGTCGTCCAGTCGGTCCCTCAAGAGATGACATGTACTTCCAACTCGTCAATGGCAGGGGTGTATTGAATGAAGGATAATACCTTACTAGCAATGTCCATGTATTCTGCAAACGCAGCCTTTGCCAGTCGATCTACTTGCTCATTTTCCTCCCTCGAGATCTATACAAACTTGACTACAAACCCATATCCCGTCTTGCTCTTGACCAAGCTCAAATATTTCTTCATCCACTCTCCTTTTGCCTCATAGTCGCCGATGATATGTCCGACTACTACCTGCAAGTCACAATGCATGATTGCTAACGTGGCCCCTACTGCCTTAGCTAAGTCGATGCCCAAGAGGACCGTTTCGTATTTTGCCTTGTTGTTAGTTGTTGGAAATTAGAGGCGGACTGCACACTTTATTGTATCTCCTTCTAATGTTTGTAACAAAACCTCAGCTCCTCTTGCCCGTTAATTAGACGATCCGTCTGTCCACACCATCCATGCCGTTGGTTCTTCCTCTTCAACTTCTCCTATCATGAATTTTGCAACAAAATCAGCTAACGCCTGTGCTTTGATCGTAGTTCAAGGTCAGTATTGAACGTTGAACTCACCAAGCTCTACCGTCCATAGGACCAGTCGTCTAGCCGCCTCCAGGTTATCCATTGCCTTTTATAGCGACTTATCAGTTTGGACCACTAAGGTATGTGCTTGGAAGTACGGTCTGAATTTCTGTGCAGTTGTGATCAACGCAAAGGCTAGCTTCTCCATTGGGGGGTATCGTCCCTCTGCTCCTCGCAATGCCCAACTGGTGTAGTAGACGGGTAGTTTTACTTGGTCTTCCCCCCACACCAGAGCGAAATTGACGATTGTTTGAGATTCGGCTAAGTAGAGGGAGAGCTCTTCCCCAAGTTTGGATAGGCTGAGTTGTAAGGGAGACATGAGGTAGGTCTTTAGCTTTTCAAAGGCCTTCTGACACTAGTCAGTCCATTTGAAAGCTTTCCGTAGTACCTTGAAGATGGGTAGACACTTATCCGTTGCTCTGGAGATGAACCTGTTAAGGGCTGCAACCCTACCATTTAGGCTTTGTACCTCCTTGACGTTCTTTGGAGGGGCCATCTCCTTTATCACCTGAACCTTGTCAGGATTGGCCTCTATACCACACTTTGACACCATAAAGCCCAAGAATTTCCTTGACGCTACACCATAAAGCCCACATTGTCCCTTTCTTGAGCAAAGACCCTCTTCTTTTGCCGGACCAAGAGGAAGGACGAGCATATGTTGGTTTTGTGTAGCATGGTGCTAGGACTGATGCCTAGCATGTAATCGTGGCTCCACTTGAAAACGTCCTTTGAGGAAGAGTGCAAGTTCCCTTCAAACCGAAAGGTCAGCTTGTGTGCCGATCCGAGTGATTCGATCAGCATCGTCATCGTACAAGGAGATTTCTTCCAGATCCTCTGTTGGTTCAATAGTAACCTTCCTTTCTTCAATGTTCAAAGCTTACAAGTGATCATCCATTTCTAGCATGGCTATGTAGAACTCTTGGGCGGCCATCTAGTCTCTTCGCGCCTCTCCTATCCTATATTCCGTTGGAAACTTCACCAGCAAGTGGTATGTGGATGTGGCCACCTGCCACACGTTAAGTGTGGGACGTCCAATGATGGCATTGTAGGCAGAGAAGCAATCAATGACAAGGAAGTTGACCTCCCTGGTGAGCTGGTGAAGGTATGTCCCGATGGTTACTGGCAAAGTGACGGCCCCTACAGGGAAGACTTTGGTGCTGCCAAACCCTACTAAGGGTATGTCTGAAGGTACGAGATGCTCTCGGTCGATCCTTATCTGCTGGAATGCTGGGTAATAAAAGATATCTGCTAAGCTCTCGTTATCCACCAACACCAGTCGAGTATTGAAATATGCGATGGATAAATTGATTACAAGGGCGTCGTCATGACAATGGTGTAGTCTCCTGGCATCTTCTTCTGTGAAGCTGATGGCTAAATTGTCAAGCCTGTTGCCTTAAGGGGTCGTCTAGAGATCTTGACGCTCTGTACCATATGTAGGTACATCTTCCTCACCTTCTTAGACGATCACACCATGGTGCTCCCTCCTACTAATACCCGTATCTCCCCTAGTGGAGCTATAGGTCTCTCCTCAGCCTATAAGTGGGCCTTGGGGTCCCTCGGTGGATCTTCCTTATTTCTGACAAACCGTTGCAACTTCCTTTGTTTGATGAGAGCTTCGATCTGCTGCTTGAGGTTGTAGCATTCAGAGTTATCGTGCCCATGGTCCCTGTGGAAGCGGCAATACTTGTTTCTGGGTCTTTTGTTTGGGTCACCCTTCAGCTTGTTTGGCCAAGTTAACACCACGTCATCCCTTATCTACATGAGGACTTGATCTAGCGGGGCGTTCAGGTTAGTGAAGTTTGTTGTTCTCCCTGACGGGGGTCTTGATCTCCTGTCATCTCTTCTATCGTTTGTTCGAGCCGACTTCCTCCCTCGGTTTGGGCGAGGGTCGTCCTGTCTTTCTCTCTTCCTCGGTCCATCTCCTCATGCTATCATCGTGTCCTCGACATTCATATACTTCGTGGCTTTATACAGTGTTTCAACCATCGTCTTTGAGTCGTTCTTGTAGATGGAGAATAGGAATTCTCCTCGTTTTAGTCCACTGGTGAAGGCAGTGACGAGAACCTTGCCATCGACTTCATCAATCAGGAGGGTCTCTTTGTTGAAACGGGTGACGTACGACCTCAGGCTTTCATCATCTCGTTGCTTGATGTTTAGTATGGCCACAGAGGATCATCTGTGTCTTTGCCCTTTGATGAAGTGTGTAACAAAGTGCCTACTCAATTCTTTGAAGGTGGAGACTATGTTTGGGGTAAGCTTGTTGAACCACACCCTTGTTGGCCCCTTTAGCTTGGTAGGGAATGCCCTACACATAATCTCATATGGTGCTCCTTGTAGGTGCATAAGGGTTTTAAATGACTCCAGGTGGTCAAGTGGATCCCTCGACCTGTCATATGTTTCTACTTGCGGCATCTGAAACTTCGTTGGGAGGGGGAAAGATGTTTCCTTAGCTATGAAAGGGGAGTTAGTCTGATGGAATAGCTCATCCAAGTTGGTAGATACCCATCCCCTCATAGCGTTCATCATCATGTATATCTTCTCCTTCATCATCTACATCTCATGGGCCATGCGCATCGCATTAACTTTTATTTCGAAGGGCCGGCTAGTGTCTCCCGGGCTGTCCCTTCTGCTGGGTACATTGCATTCTTCCTGGTCCACTCTTGCTTGCCCCCTGTAGGTAAGTGACTACCATTTTGCTCGTTGACATCTCCTTCGTCGTGTGGTCCTTCCTAGCGTCGCTCGTTCCTTTGGTTCAGCTGTTGTTCCAACTCCTGGTTGAGTTGGGTGAGTCACTTTACCGCAGAGGCCAAGGTTTGCACTTGCCTTTCTTGGGTGTTAGGTGGATTCCCTATTTCCTGGTTGATGGTAGCCATTGAACGCGTCTGGACCATGCAACTCTTTCATCTTAGAATTGTTGCTAGTTTCCCACAAACGGCACCAACTGATAACTTGTTGAAATCATCAGTGAGTTATAGGCTCCAAAGCACTCCAATGGGTACCTGTAGAATAAGAACAAATGGACTAAACAGAAGGCACCGGTGTGGTACCGGCCAAAGACCCTCCGAATGTTAAATTAGTGAATGAGAAATCTCTATGAACTATATAGTGAGAGAGCTAGAGATTTTCTGTGTACCTAAGAAAAGAGGGGGTCTGGCACTTATATAGTGGCGAGCGGTGAATTGAGTTCCCTTAGAAGTAGGGATCTTTCCTTGCGGATGGTATTTTGTGTTAGGGTTTCTGTGATTCCCGAATGTCTTTTCATATGAGGAACACACATAGATGTGATATGGCCTTGGTACGTGATGTGCAAGACATTTCCTTGTAAGAGCATGCGTGGGGAGCACGCATGGAAACGTAGGACTCGACGGTTTTCTTCGTCCCGTCGGTTTGGGTGTGTTACCGTCGCCTCTGCTTTCTGTGGATGCGTCCATCAGCTTTGGTGTCATCCTTCTAAGAGAGACCTCTTATCACCTTTCCATGAGGTCGACCCTACCAAGGTTGTCTGCTCTCTTGGCCTTATGTTTTGTGAGCCTTTTTTGAAAATGCCCCTATCACATGTATTTTTTCAAAGACACAAAACATAATATTTGTATAAACATAATGTAGCAGCAATGGCAAAGATTGTGAGAGGTCTGTGAGTTAAGTGTGTGCATATTGTCAGATGGTAGCAGATGGTTGTAATAGCTTGTGCATACCTAGAGTAATTTTCTAATTTCCAATTTCAATCCTTCTACTTGTAATTTTACAATTTTAATATAAATCTTCTCAATAGAATTACTTCCAAAATGCGATGACTTATTTGGGTGGCTCATGAAGGATTTTCACATCTGAAGAGGGAGGCATCACTTTCCTCTTATCTTTTTACTGTATTAGACAATTGAGTAACCTAATCTTCTTAAGAGAGATAATGATAGTACTCAGTAGCTAGGGACTGCGACTGAAGATCCACCACTAATTCATGGAACCTAAGTTTCAAGAGTGTGGTTCTGTAGTGTTTTTGGACTTACAATATTTCAAACTTCTATATGAGTTTAGCTGTTTCATGTTTGAGCCTAATCTTAAGTATTAATTGAATTTTAGAGTTTTCTACCTAGCTGACTTGTAGCAACAGAACTAAAGTTGGAACATTTTGAAAATAAATATCATGTAAGATCTGCTTCATCATCATTGTTTAATTTGATAATACATATAAAGTATGGTTATTGTATGTTAAAAATACAATAGCATTGTAAAGTATGTGTATAGTGTCTATCTAGACCATCAAGACTCCAACTTTTCTTTTGTCTTTTTTTTTTTTTTTTTTTTTGAAAAACTTCAATGCATTAATGAGAAGGAAAGGAACAAGAATCAACCTTACAGATTGCCATTAAGGTAGGGGGAAGCTTACCATTAATGAAAAATCAAGAGTGGTTAGAGACAAGAGCAAATTTTGCAGCTGTGTGGGCTGCAGAATTGCAGTTTGCAGGTTCTTTTAACCCAAACAAAAGAGCAGGAAGCAAGGAATTAAAAAACAACAGCTAAAGAAACTACTTTTCTTTTGTTTAATAGGTATGATATTGGAGGTCATCTGATATAGTTTTCTGTGCTTTTTTGTAGTCATTTATGTGTCCTTTGGGGATCAATGATTTTCCCATGACAAATGCCAGTCATATAAAGGTTTGTTTCCTGCTATTTAGCCCAAATGTTCTGTTAATAATCTACCTATCTTGTAAATCGCTCTCTGCTATATGACATTCTAATTTCTTACTGTAACATAAAGCAATTGATGCTCTGTTGATCTATTATCCCCCCACAGGAAAAAAAAATACTAAATTTCTCAAATTAAAGGAAATAAGGGGAATATAACTGACTTTACTCTTTGCTTGGTTAGTGAAAATTTTAAGAAAAGTATTCTTTTTTTTTTTTTTTTTTAACGCTCAGCTAAGGTAGGGAAATACATTCATATTATCTGGAGTGCCAAATAATGAAATTATTAGCATCAGAATTTAGTTTTATTATTTTTTTCTTCTGGTTTCGCAGCAACCAAAAGGAGCATTATTGAGGCAAATAAAAACCTCCATATTTTTTATGCCATACAAGATTAACAAAAGGAAACTTTAAAATCAATCAAACTTTAAAAACCTTTGTATGAATTTTGACAATTTACTATTGGATCACATTATTTTTGTATGTTCTTTATGTGATCTTCAAAAATCAATACGGTCAATTTTTTTTAAATTTATATTTTTGTAGTTTAAAATAATATATAAAATATGAGTTTATGGATTGAATTATAAAATAATATCTAATTAACATGAAAATTAGTATGAGTGTTAAATATATATATATATATAATAGATTTTCAAAATATAAATTCTATAACAAGTTAATAATTTGTGTAATATTACTTAGAATTAAATCATAAGTAAACTTCAACTCAACTCATATATATATATATATATATATATTCTCTTCAACTTCACATTCTTTGTAGAAGTCAGAACTTACGGAACCAAACCCAAAGAGTGAAGTAGAGAAAGGGAGGGGAACGTATGGAAACCCATGAACAGCGGCAGAACCCAAGAATGGCGAGATCTGTGTTGGAAACTACAAACAGAGGCGAGCCCACGAAATCTAGCGGCCTCTAAACTTGTACATCCCAAAGTTCGGAGGATGTAAGTCATGCTTTGTTGAGAAGAAAGTGATTCAGAGTTCTCTAAACTTGTACATCCATTTATTTTTAAGATTTATATTATTATACTTTTGAGTTTAGAACCCATGGGTGGCCCCTGCATGGGTGTACTGTAGATAATGAGTTTAAAATCAAATTTGAATGACACCGTTTCAAACTTTTCTAATATATGCATGTGTAATTAGGGGGGGTTTGGGTCTACTGTTTCCAATACACTGGATCTGGTCAGATGATGACACGTGTCTAAAAATAGACACATGTCACAATTCCAACGAGTCCAATTTCAAGTCCTGAACACTAGACGTAACCCAAACTCGTAATTACATATGTACATTGCTTTTACCTTGAGAATGAATCATAAAAATCAAATATAGGCCTTAGGCGGGCCTCATGGCTAATTCCCGTCCATGAATATCTAATTGGGTAAGTCTTCAGCTTGGGCTTATCGACTTGTGTTCTAACCAATTGATGGATTTCTACAACTCATAAAAATAAAATTTATCATCTTTATCTGCCCAGGTAGCACTGAAATATTGGGCTGAAGATTATTCCTAATAACACATCCACATCCACATACAATGTTCCTATAATCCTCCCAAAATTTTTTAAGCTTGCTTCAGTGAATTTAGGTGTTTGTCAGAGTAGTATGTGTTACTTCAAATGTGTTTTATTACTCGATTATGATATATGTGTTGTATGTATAAATATACGTACGTGTGTGTGTGTGTGTGAGATATGATCCGGTGATCCGGTTTGAATAGAAGGTGGTGTGGGTTGTTAATGGTGGTGGTTGGTCGGAAACGTAGAATGAAATATATAGAGTATGGAATGGATAAATCTGCTAATAAATCATGCACACTTNAGAATCAACCTTACAGATTGCCATTAAGGTAGGGGGAAGCTTACCATTAATGAAAAATCAAGAGTGGTTAGAGACAAGAGCAAATTTTGCAGCTGTGTGGGCTGCAGAATTGCAGTTTGCAGGTTCTTTTAACCCAAACAAAAGAGCAGGAAGCAAGGAATTAAAAACAACAGCTAAAGAAACTACTTTTCTTTTGTTTAATAGGTATGATATTGGAGGTCATCTGATATAGTTTTCTGTGCTTTTTTGTAGTCATTTATGTGTCCTTTGGGGATCAATGATTTTCCCATGACAAATGCCAGTCATATAAAGGTTTGTTTCCTGCTATTTAGCCCAAATGTTCTGTTAATAATCTACCTATCTTGTAAATCGCTCTCTGCTATATGACATTCTAATTTCTTACTGTAACATAAAGCAATTGATGCTCTGTTGATCTATTATCCCCCCACAGGAAAAAAAAATACTAAATTTCTCAAATTAAAGGAAATAAGGGGAATATAACTGACTTTACTCTTTGCTTGGTTAGTGAAAATTTTAAGAAAAGTATTCTTTTTTTTTTTTTTTTTAACGCTCAGCTAAGGTAGGGAAATACATTCATATTATCTGGAGTGCCAAATAATGAAATTATTAGCATCAGAATTTAGTTTTATTATTTTTTTCTTCTGGTTTCGCAGCAACCAAAAGGAGCATTATTGAGGCAAATAAAAACCTCCATATTTTTTATGCCATACAAGATTAACAAAAGGAAACTTTAAAATCAATCAAACTTTAAAAACCTTTGTATGAATTTTGACAATTTACTATTGGATCACATTATTTTTGTATGTTCTTTATGTGATCTTCAAAAATCAATACGGTCAATTTTTTTTAAATTTATATTTTTGTAGTTTAAAATAATATATAAAATATGAGTTTATGGATTGAATTATAAAATAATATCTAATTAACATGAAAATTAGTATGAGTGTTAAATATATATATATATATAATAGATTTTCAAAATATAAATTCTATAACAAGTTAATAATTTGTGTAATATTACTTAGAATTAAATCATAAGTAAACTTCAACTCAACTCATATATATATATATATATATATATTCTCTTCAACTTCACATTCTTTGTAGAAGTCAGAACTTACGGAACCAAACCCAAAGAGTGAAGTAGAGAAAGGGAGGGGAACGTATGGAAACCCATGAACAGCGGCAGAACCCAAGAATGGCGAGATCTGTGTTGGAAACTACAAACAGAGGCGAGCCCACGAAATCTAGCGGCCTCTAAACTTGTACATCCCAAAGTTCGGAGGATGTAAGTCATGCTTTGTTGAGAAGAAAGTGATTCAGAGTTCTCTAAACTTGTACATCCATTTATTTTTAAGATTTATATTATTATACTTTTGAGTTTAGAACCCATGGGTGGCCCCTGCATGGGTGTACTGTAGATAATGAGTTTAAAATCAAATTTGAATGACACCGTTTCAAACTTTTCTAATATATGCATGTGTAATTAGGGGGGTTTGGGTCTACTGTTTCCAATACACTGGATCTGGTCAGATGATGACACGTGTCTAAAAATAGACACATGTCACAATTCCAACGAGTCCAATTTCAAGTCCTGAACACTAGACGTAACCCAAACTCAATTACATATGTACATTGCTTTTACCTTGAGAAAATAAAAATCAAATGATAAAATAACATTTAATTAACATGAAAATTAGCATGAATGTTAAAAAAAATATATATATATATATATATATAATAGATTTTCAAAATATGAATTTCATAACAAGTTAATAATTAGTGCAATATTACTTAGAATTAAATCAGGAGTAAACTTCAACTCAACCCACATATATATATATATATATATATTCTCTTCAACTTCAAATTCTTTGTAGAAGTCAGAACTTACGGAACCAAACCCAAAGAGTGAAGTAGAGAAAAGGAGGGGAACGTATGGAAACCCATGAACAGCGGCAGAACCCAAGAATGGCGAGATCTGTGTTGGAAACTACAAACAGAGGCAAGCCCACGAAATCTAGCGGCCTCGCTCTCCTTTCTGATTCTCTTTGTATCATACAAACTGGTTGTTAGGCTCTAGTTTTTCTCTCGATTTTGGTTTTGTTAATTTATGTGGACATATGTGTCACGTAAGTGACGTTAGTGACTACAAATAAGGCTAACAAATGCCTTAAATTGGCTAAATAAAAGTTAATGTTGGGGGGTGGTATAATGGTTACCATCCCAAAGTTCGGAGGATGTAAGTCATGCTTTGTTGAGAAGAAAGTGATTCAGAGTTCTCTAAACCTGTACATCCATTTATTTTTAAGATTTATATTATTATACTTTTGAGTTTAGAACCCTTGGGTGGCCCCTGGATGGGTGTACTGTAGATAATGGGTTTAAAATCAAATTTGAATGACACCATTTCAAACTTTTCTAATATATGCATGCGTAATTAGGGGAGGTTTGGGTCCAATGTTTCCAGTATATTGGACCTGGTCAGATGATGACACGTGTCTAAAAATAGATTACATGTCACAATTTCAACAAGTCCAATATCGAGTCCTGAACACTAGACCTAATCCGAACCCGCAATTACATATGTACATTGCTTTCACCTTGAGAATGAATCAAAAAAATCAATAGGCCTTAGGCGGGCCTCATGGCTAATTCTCGTCCATGAATATCTAATTGGGTAAGTTTTTAGCTTGGGCTTATCGACTTGTGTTCTAACCAATTGATGGATTTCTACAACTCATAAAAATCAAATATATCATCTTTATCTGCCCAGGTAGAACTGAAATATTGGGCTGAAGATTATTCCTAATAACACATCCACATCCACATACAATGTTCCTATAAGCCACCCAAAATTTTTTAAGCTTGCTTCAGTGAATTTAGGTGTTTGTCATAATAGTATGTGTTACTTCAAATGTGTTTTATTACTCGATTATGATATATGTGTTGTATATATAAATATACATGTGTGTGTGTGAGATATTATCCGGTGATCCGGTTTGAATAGAAGGTGGTGTGGGTTGTTAATGGTGGTGGTTGGTCGGAACCGTAGAATGAAATATATAGAGTATGGGGTGGATAAATCTGCTAATAAATCATGCCCCCTTACCATAATCAAGCTCCTTAATTTAGCTAGTAAATAACTCATATTGATAAGAGAAAAAGAGCCATTGGGCAAAAGAGAACATTCATATATATTTTGCTGAAATACTAAAACATATAGTTTAGTCACCAAAAGAGAAACATCGTATTGTCATCCTTATTATCATGCCATTGCCCCATATTGTAAATACGGGTGTCACATTAATTCAGACCTTTCCCTACATCACTCGTACGTAAGTCGTAAGTAGAGCTAGCTAGCTACTGCTACACCCACACACAAAAAGTAGAGCTAGCTAGCTAGCTAGCTACCACACACACACACACACACAAAGGCCAATGATTTAAAGCTTTTTTTTTTTTTAGATTTTTTTAATTCCTCTCGTTTTTAGTAAACAGATGGAGATTTATGCATGCTCTTTCAATGACACCGTACCGTACACCTGCAACACCACCGATAGAATACTTTACGAAATTAGATTTTATCGAACGTAGACAGATGAGACTTTTGGTTGAATATTGCTGTATTTTGAATTTATTTATGTTATGGGTATTGTTTTAACTTATTTAAGAAATTGAGGAGAGATTGAATGACAATAATGGCATTGCCGAAATTTCAACAAAAGTATAAGAGAAAAAGAGAAAAAGTAAAAAAGAGAAAATGTTAAATTTCGACACTGATATTAACGAAATTCCTGCTGCCCTAACACACTGACCAAGTGAGTGCTCGAAGTGTATAGGTGTTCAAAAAAAATTTGTAACAATTGTGGTAATGCCATTATCGAAAATGAGAAAAAAAAAAGTAGTTACCGAAATATGGGGAGAAATTAAAAATATATATAATGCGCCACAAACCAATTACAACATTTTTTTCCTCCCATTTTCGACAATGATATTGCCACAATTGCCACAAATTTTTTTTCCTATTTTGGCAATAACATTACCAGAAATCCATTACACTTTTTTTTTTTTAAGAAATAGTAAGTGCATACAATTTTTACAACAAATTCTAAATAACAAATTGTTACTGATTGTTATTATTAGATTAAAAAAGTAATCTAAATGTAAAATTCAAATTTAAACTAATTACTTATAATTTATTATGAAAATTTATAGACATAATACATTATATATTTTTTTAATTTCTCTCCAAATTTCGACAACCACTTTTTTTTCCATTTTCGGCAATAACTTTACCATAATTGCCACAAATTTTTTTTTGAGCACCCAAACGCTCCGAGCACTTCTCACACCCACTCGGTCAGCGTGGTAGGGCAGCAAAAATTTCAGTAATGCTATTGCTTAAATTCAACATTTTCTCTCTCTCACTTTTTTTCTCTCTCTCACTTTTGTTGAAATTTCGGTAACACACCGTTGCCGAATTTTAGTCTCTCCCCTCAATTCCCTAAATAAGCCTCAATTCCCTGAATAAGTTAAAACAGTGCCAATCAAAGTTAATTAATCCATCCCGATGTCTAAAAAAAGCCGAAGGAAGTAGACAAATTTATACCTGCAAAGCATTGAAGAACCAAGATAAAGTTTAATCAAAGTCTTTTTTTTTTTTTTTGACAAATCAAGGTTAATTAATCCATCCTGATGTCTAAAAAAGCCAAAGAAAATATCATGAAGATCCAGGAAATTTTTTTTTTTTAAAGAGTTACAGCCTCTGTTAGCTCGTAGTGATAACTTTGTTTTTCCTAGAGAGAATTTCAATCTTTGGCCTCTGCTATATTTATCATCGGTTCAGATTCAACCATCTATTCAAATTCAACGATCCGTTAGAGCAGTTGAGCTAACCAACAGATCTAGAAATTATTCAAGGGCATAAAGTCATAAAGAAAAAATTTCAACTATAACGACAAAAAATAAAAAAAAATAAAAAAAAAGAGAGAGAGAGATCACAAATTTATTTATACTTATATATATAAAAGCGCACGGATTTTTCAAGAAAACAAAACTCACACAAAGTTTAACGATCGGAAGATCCAGGTAGCACGTCTCACACAAATGTGTGTTACATATACGTGCACGTGTACTTACGTACGTACTAACAACACATATTTCCGGCAGTACATAAATAAAATACCTAAAAAGATAAGAGTAGATCTGGATGATATATAATATCGAAGTTTGATGAGCAAAGTGATCTAATCACTGTCGCTGCTGCTGCTGTCGTGGCCATCATGTTTCTTCTCCTTCTTCTCCTTCTTCTTCTTCTTCCCCTCCTCTGGCTTGCCCTGGCCTTCACCGTGGATCTTGTCTTTGATTTTATCTACAACCCCTTCCTTGTGTTCAGGCTTGTGCTGCTGATCTCCCTTGTGCTGATCACTTCCTGCTGCTGCATGGTGTTGTTCTCCCTTCTGCTGCTCTTCTTTCTTTTGGCCTCCTCCTCCGATGTGAAGGGTTTCTTCGATCTTGTGCATAATTCCTGCCATTGTTTGTTGTTGTTATTGGTATTGTATTTGAAGTACTCTGTTTCTTTCTTTTCTTGATGATCTTTATCTGAAAAATACAGAGGGCTCCTTCTCTATATATAACTATATAAGCATTCAAGCAGTGGGCCTAGTGGCTTACAGTACAACCCGCGTTTGGCTTTTTCGAAATTACATTGTTACCCACCTTCCGTGTACACGTCAACTCTTATCACTAACAGCAAGGCCCCTGATATAATTTTGGATCTACCCCACGTTCAATGTGAAAATGAAAAGTGTCCTCTTAAATAAATATAAGGTCTAAAATATGCCACCTTATTTCAAAGCTAAATTAAATAATAAATAAAGTCTAACTCGGGTAATTTCAGGATTGAAAAAAAAAAAAAAAAACTAAAATTATAAAACTTGTCAAAAATAAAATCTAACTCGGGTAATTTCAGGATTGAAAAAAAAAAACTAAAATTATAAAACTTGTCAAAATTTATTTCATTTATTTAATTTTTAAATTTATTCAATTAAAGTTTTTTAGTCAACTTTCGTTAAAATTTTTTATTAAAAAAAATTCTGAAATATATTTTTCAACCACTATTTGTTTTTTTTTTAATTTAAAATTTTTGAAGAAAAATAATTAGATAATTAATCATACAATTTAACAAAAATTGATGAAAAATTCTTAATTAAATAAACTTAAAATTTAAAAGATTGAAATGAATGAAAGTAAAGGTAAAGGTTGAGTTTTGCATTTTAGCCCAAAACTTTTCTAATTATGGTTAGGCTAACTATAAGTTTGTGTTAGTTTTAAAAAAACAAAAAAAAAAAAAACAAAAAACAAAGTCAAAGGAGCATCCGGATTTAGATGTGCTAAAATAGTAAGACCCAAAATTTTCCCAATGAACCCCAAAAAAATACCCACGTATTTGTGTACCTATTAGGCAAAATAAGATTATACTATTGAGCTTAATCCAAATTTAGGAGGCACGGTAGCTTATACTTTTTTTTTTTCCTCATAATTTTCTCTCTCTCTCCAACAAGGTCATTGCATCTCCTTTCATTAGATCTTTTCCTACACGGTTTTCGAGTCATTCTCTTAATTTGTAGACACCCTATTTTGCATTCATAATTTAACCATAAAAGATGGCAAGATGGTTATTTCATATACTTAGAAACATGGTTGTATTTTATTCACTAACTCATTCATCACTTGTCATAAAATTGATTTTGAGGGTTCAACAATCACAATCAGATGGTCGATCAAAAAGATATCTAAAGATCAAGTTTTAATAGTTATCATGCATTCGATTGGATGTAGCTCATCACTCAGAATTAATTAAAATTAATTTTGAGTGATCACTAATTAAAATTAATTAAATAGATTTTGTGATTGGTTAGGTATAGTCTCAAAATATATCATGTTGAAGGGAATTGATTTAGATAAGCTGATAAAGATTTAATTTGGATAGATATTGTGATTTTTTAAAGTAATTATCATTAAGATAATTATTTTAGAAGCATAATTATCATTTTGGAACATAATTTATCATGAAAATACATTAAAAATGCATCCAAATACAGTTTTAGGCTTGAAAATAACTTTAAAAACGTTCTAATCAAGTAGAAGTTTTCAGACTCACACAATTTTGTCAAAATTGTACAGAATTGAAATTTCCTTCAGCTATTTAAATTTCAACCCAATTGGATTTTTGAGCAGAAAGATATGGTCAAAACACTAAAACATCTGCAAATTTGAAAATTTAGCTCAATTCCTATCCAAATCTCATTTTTTAGGACTTTCCCACTACATATTTTGCTGAATTTTTAAGCTATTATAGCTTAATTTTTAAGTCATTATATAGAGAGGAACATTCATCCTTCTGCACCTTTAATTTCCCCTAATTTTGGAGAGACTCTTGAAACTTTTCTAAGAATCTGACATTCCTTAGATAAGATTTTTTAGTAGTCTCTATTCTTCAAGATTTTTTCCAAAGTTATTGTTCTCCTCTTAGAGGTTGGAGAGATCTTTCAAGATCTCTTTATTTTTTTCTTTCGTTTTTTTCATTTAAATCATGTAGGTAAAAATCTCTCTAATTTTTTGCGTAGATAAAAATATATTTTCTCATACATAAATTATAGATCTATTATTTTTTATCTCTTAGATCTACTTTGCTATTCAATTAATTTCACAATCTAAAATTCTCTGTCAAAAATTGATCTATGAATCTAGGTTTAGATTTAATCTTAAATCTAGGAAAGCTAACAATTAATGTTGTAATCTAATATAAACACATTAATTGTATGTGGGTATATGAATGATAATCTTTAGTGTGCGTTTGGCCTGGATTATTTTTACCAACTTATTTTACTATTCAGCTTATTTTTTTACTATTATTCATGGGTCTTACTACACTTTTTGTACTATTTATGTGTCTCACTATACTATTTCAACTAATTTTTATTTTTATCTACAGTATCTTCAACAAAAAAATTTCAATTTCAGCAAAATAAATGGATCCCAAACGGACCCTTAAGTCTAGAAGATTGGATTTTTCCGAGCAGAGTGAGTGCCTAACACCTTTCTACTCGATAACTTAGTTCTCGAACCAAGATCTGAGGTTAGTAGCTAGAATTTTATTCATTTCTTTTTACCTTCTTTATTATGTATTTAAGAGCAAGGCCTTGTATGTTCTGTAGATTGTAATTAGGACAAGAAGTGATGTAATGTAAATCCATTCCATTATTCAATAAAATTTTAGTTCTTCAATTTTATAGTTTATTTTTATCCTATTTTTTGTGTAATATAAAAATAAGTGCCAGGCTCCACAAAAAAAGTGATGAATCTAGAAAAATATAGATAAAAGTCTCCCATATGACATACGTGTAACTTTCTTTTATTTAGTACAAAGCCACTTCTCTTTTCTTCTATTTATGGGAAATGTGTTACAAATGAATTTTAAATATTTTTCTCTCACACACACATATGGATATTACCAAAATAGGTGTGAGACATAATTTTGTTTGTATAAATGCCATGAGAGCATGCTAATATCATATACTATATAATAAAAGTTAGACTTAGAAGCCGTGGTTGTGCCACGTGGCTTCACCAAATTGTAGAAATTTTGTTAGATTTTTTTAATATATATATATATATATATTGTTCTTATCTTCTTCTCCTATAATTTCTAAGTTGATGAAAAATTTCAATTTGAATACAATCCAAATTCTTCATCTAATCCTTTTATTATTAATTTATCTATAATTTCTAAATGATTTATTTAATTAGCAATAGGAGACCAACTTCATTTATGATTTATGGGTTCTAGCATTCCAGGAGATTAGAATTTTGGTTTCACACTAATTGTTCATATCAACATTAAAATTTTTTTTTAAACAATCATAGTACGCGTATACAACTACTAATATCAACCTTTAATTCTATTTTTTATTTTTTTTTAAAACACCTCACGGATAGACACAAAATTATAATTGTTTTTATTGATTTTTTCTATACATCTCTATCAATTTTTAGATAAATACAAAAACTTAGTTATTGTTATCTTTTGTTTAAGTTACATGTGATTCTTAATTAAATCATGCATTGCACAAGTATAATACTAATAAGACATAATTTTGGGACAAGAACATGACACTCCTAATTTGAGCACACCAAATTGTCATTCATAGATTACGCCAATCTAAACATCTCTACTGGAGAGAACGAGAGGAAAAAAAAAAAGATTGTTACTTTTTACTTCAATAATATTAATTTTGAAATTAGTATTTTTTTTTTTTTTTTTTTAAGAAACAAACTCCAAGTTTTGTTAAATATTACTTCTTTTTCTTTTTTTTTTTTTCTTTTTTCATGGAATTTCTACTTTGTAGTGTCTCTTTCGTGTTATCTCAGTCATAACCCCTCTTTGTTTGTTTCTTAAAAAAAAAAAAAAAAAAATACTAATTTCAAAATTAATATTATTGAAGNAATCCCCTCTGTTTGTGTATTTAAACAATATGATTTTAAAAATTCAAACCCTAACCCAAGCTAATTCTTACAGTGTTGCAGTAAAGGCTAGCTTCAAAACTTGGAGGCGGTATGTTAAATTTTGGCTCATATATGTTCAATTTTTTTTTTCTTCTTTTAACAATTGAATTTCTGGCACCTTGAATTTTTCGCTCATCTCTTATGCTTGTAAGTTATTTAAATTATATGAACCCTTTATTCCTAGTGGCATATAGTTGTTCGATGAAATGCCTAAAATAGATATTGTATTGTGGAATTTGAGAACCTTTAAGATAGTACTAATAATACCAAGGATCCCATTTGCACATAATGTCAGGATAATTATTATACCATGTACTGTGATGATTGCCGGTTATATATCATGTTGAGGAACAATGATCAATGGAGATATGCACATAATGGCTTTTTATCAATATGATGCCTGAGCAGCTATTAAAGATCAAATCATTCTCACCTGTTCCTGTAGATGGCAGGTATTTCTACATTATCCAAAACTAACCTAAATGAACAAACTAGAGGACATTATGTGGCTGTTTTCAAGAGTGACTCCCACAGTATATGATATTTTTGGAATTAGTTTTTTGGGTTGAAATGGGTAGTTATTTTATTGCTTGCATTCAATATCTGCCATTGGTTTCATATTCTTATTATGTTGCTTGCTAGTTAAAGCAGTCTATATAGCAAAATGGAGCACTGTAGTGGTACTAAGAAGTGTTTGCACTACTTAAAACTTGAAAATAGGTAGTGAATTTGTTGATCGAATTTTTTGTGCCCAAACGCCCAAATGGAGGAAATGATATTCTCACACTTCCGCTTGATTGGTTAATCCAAGTATTTGCGTATAATTTGATTAATCAAACTTCTCCTTTGTCCTGAAGAGTTGACATGTATAAATGCAAGTAATTTTTATATCACTTGTAATGTTTCTCTCCATTTCACTATTTTCGTCATTATGTTGTGCAGATGTTTTGTCACATTATCATGCATCTAGTTAATGATTCATTCAGCTGAACTGTGTTATCACTTAATGCTCTCTTACTGGAAATTTCTATTAGACAATTATGTCTTTCTTTGCCTAATTTGTGCCACTGCCAATATATGTGGTTTGAGTCCCACCTGAGCCTTTCCTAGTCCCATTATTATGCCTAATTTGTGCCACTGCCAATAAATGTGTTTGTTGGATATTTATAAAAATGTTTCATAAAATTATATGTTGGATATTTATATATATATATATAAAAATGTTTCACAATCTGTCATCATTATTCATATTTGTGTTTGTTGTAAATGCAGAGCCTAAAACGGAGATGGAAGACACAACACAGACACAAACAAAGGATTGCAAGAGATATTTTAGCTATTCCCGTCACAACTGTTGCTTCAGAAGCTGCCTTTAGCACTAGTGGGAGACTTTTAAGTCCACACCGTAGTAGGGTACATCCCAAGACTATAGAGGCAATGATGTGTGCTCAGAATTGGTTATAGAGTGAAATCAACGGTTAGTAATTGTCTAATTTCTGTTTATAAAATCAAAGTGTGTTTTTATATTTGCTAGTTACAATTTGATAAAGTTTATTCCATTTTTTAATTCATTGTTGTTGTAGGTTCTTCAACTATATTTGGAGATAGTACATTTCAATCAATTCTTGATGATGGGAGCCAAATGAAGATGATGGGAGTTGTGCCACAATTGATGGGAGTTGTATCACAATTGATGAAGATTAAACATTTTGTAATAATTTAGTAGTTTTTTTAATTTCTTAGACTTGTTAGATTAATTTGTTGGTTTGTAATTATTCTAAACTTGTGGGATATATTTTGTAGCTTTTTAATTTCTTGGACTCGTTGGACTTTTGATACTTATTTCTTGGATTTGTAGGATTTATTTTATTTTTATGTTTAGACGGTGATTTTAGTTATGATTTTGTTGATTAATGATTAAATGGTTATCTTAGCTTGGTAATTTATTGATTTAAAATCTTAGTTATAATTTATTGAATTATGATTATTATATTAGTTATGATTTATTGATTTATAATGAACAGGTGATTTATTGATTTATGATTAGTAGTTTCTAATTGATTTGGACTGATTTGGCAATTGGGCCATGTAGGCTTAATGTAGGCAAAAAAAATTTGGACTGGTTTCAGTGATTTGGTTAATAAATTATAGGCTTAATGAATTGGACTAAATGCAGGCTTAGTTTAGGCAAAAAAAATTCTGGGCTAATAAAATTTTTTTTTTTTTGAGGTTGGGCCACGAATTGGGCCCAATCTTAAACGGGGCCCGCGGGCCTGCGGGGCCCGGGAAAAAACCCGGTACCCTAAACAGGCCGGGTCCGGGTTACGGGCCTTGCCCCGCGGGTCGGGTTCGGGTATGGAAAAACCCGGTCCGAACCGACCCGTTGCCATTCCTAGTTGTTTTTTTATTGTATAATTGTAAAAATTCTTGAACTGAAATATTATGAAACGAAATAATGTTGTACCTGGAAGGAAGATCTCTCTATTTTGCAAAATTATTTCTGCTGCTTCACGCCATCAATTCTAACCAAAGGGATGTTGGCAATCTTTGACCACATTATCCCTTTGTCTTTCTCGCAGTTTTGTTTTAGCATAGGACAACCAAAAATATGAAATCGCTGAAGCGAGGGAGGAAAGCACTTCTCTGAAATGAGGCCGGAGGCGTGACTGAGCTGAAATGAGGGAGCGTCGGAGCGTCGGAGTGAGGGACTGAGGCGAGGGAGGGAGGCGAGGAACGGACTGAGCTAAAATGAGGCCGGAGGCGTGACTGAGCTGAAATGAGGGAGTGAGGCGAGGGAGGGAGGCGAGGGACGGACTGAGCTGAGGCGAGGGAGGCTGAAATCAAACGAGGGAGGGAGGCTGAAGAAAAGAAATGAGGGAGAGTTTTGGAGAGTTAGGTTTAGATTAGGTTTATATATATATATAGAGGGTATTTTCGTAATTTAGGGTTCCGGGTTTTTTAACGGGTCGGGTCTCGGGCCGGGTCTCGGGTTTTATTTATAAAACCCGGACCCGGTTTGGGTTTTTTTAAAAAAACCCATACCCGACCCTATTCCTAATCGGACCGGGTAAAATCTGGCCCATTAGGGTCGGGCCGGGCCGAGTATCCGCGGGTCGGGCAAAAATTGCCATCCCTAAAAACAACTGGTTTTGTTTTTACCATTCTTTTATATTTCCCGTGAAAGTAGTATACAAACTTTCCAAAAATGATCTATTAGCAAATGCACCAAGGCCATCCTGTTAATTAGACCTTTTTTTTATAAAAAAAAAGGAAAATTCATTAGTGAACAAAAGAGACGTGACATTTTTTATAACATTTTTCATAATATAGGGTGGTAACTGGTAAGTCATGAATGAAGTAATATCATTTTTAAATAGGCCCATAGCTAAAAATCTTAAGTAGCAAGGCAGAACAATCTTTGTACAGAGCCAAAATATGAATATAAAAGTTTTTGGATTAAAAAGTGATAAATAAGTTAAAGGGTAAATTAATACAAAGAACATAAAAATGGTATCTATTTGTTAAAAGATACCATAATATTGTGTTTATATTATTTTATGTGTTAAAATAATATATTGTATTTATATTATTTTATGTATTGGCTCAAGAGTCTTAATTATGTAATAAACTTAGGTACACCTAATCCTAACTCATGTAATTTCTATACATATTTTGCTATGGTTCATTGTACAATATAGTGCTAATATCAAAGAAGTAGTCGTCAAGAGTTTTATCCCGATGACATAGGTCGTTAAGTGGAATTACATAACTTTGTATTTTCTCTTTTAATCTCCTGCTTGCACATATTTTTCACCAATTCTCCACAATGTTTTCCCTTTGATTTTAAGGTGGTATCAAAACCATCTTTACGTGGCCCTCAATTACTATGCTAGTTTTGTTATTCATGGATTCCATTATACTATTCAGCTAACTTTTAACCCTTTTTTTTTTTCTATATTTTCAGCAAAAAGTTTTCAATTTCAGCTAAATAAACTGTTCCTAAATGGACCCTGTACATAACACCATTAAGGCATGGGAAAATGCATAAGTGGTTGAATCTGGACCTTACACGTGGAATGGCTATGAGCAAAGGAAGAGGAAGCATTGGCTAAGGGATTTGTCTTGGTCTATGCTAGAGGCGTGACTGCCTTGGAGAGGAAGTAAGATTTGCACCTGATACAAAAAGGGAGATAGTGACTATTTAAGATCAGAAGCTATGAGGACACCCCTTATTGATTGAATGTATGTTGGACCACATCAGAGACATGTGTATCAATTATAGTACTCCTGATGTCCCTCTTAATATCCAGGACTTGTTTCCCAAGCAGTGGCAAGGCCACCTACTCACGGGTCCCAATGCCACATTGGCACAATTCCTAGCCTCTAGTTAGCAAATAATATCACAGCTGTGCAAAGGTCTAAAGTAGGGAAATGATGACTTGACACATGTCCTTGTACTTAGCCATATTCCTCAAATTATAAAAGGAACATGCAGCAGTATTAGGGGCAAGAATCCTAGAACAAAAAAGGAGAGATTTGAGAAAAGATGGTAGAGAGTTGGTAGGAGAGAGGAACAACCTTGTTGTAAGAAATCAACTAGATTTGAGTAGGGCAAGAACATTACATTCTTACTCAAACCATGGTTTTTCATCCCTTCTCTAGGGTTTTCCACGTGCATCCTATGTTTCTTTCAACATTACTTTCTTCTTCTTGTTTAAATGTGCGTCTTTTTCATGTCCTACCATCACTTTCTCTTTCTTGTTCAAGTGTCATGTGAAAGTTAGCACCTTGTCAAGCTTTCTCATGTAGATGTATTGTTAGATAACTTATTTTACTTCCCCTATATAAGCTCAAATCTAACTTGCACGTACAGACCCTAAGTGAGAAAATTCAAGATCTTAAACTAGCAAGGGAAAAGGTCACAAAAGGTGTTCCTAGCCCTTTAGGAAGGCAAAGCAAGAAGGCTTCTAAACTTGTTGAAATAGTGAGAAATATGAAATTTAAGCCCCCATAATAGCTGCCTTGTTTCTTATGTTGTAATGAAGTAAAATTTTTTGTCACATGTAGTTAGTAAGCTTAGTCTCACTATTCAACCCTCTTAGACATTAAAGTGGTGTTCCTAGTACTCTTGTGATGTGAGAGTTTTTTGGTGCTTTCCAATTAGAAAAGCTAGGTTTAGGGAGTGATGGGGAGTAAGGTCCTCCAATGTGAGTTTTGAGCCTTATTGTATATCTTTTTCTTTTCTTTTTTCTTTTTCTTTTTTCTTTTTATAGAATAATATTGTTGAGGGGAAAGTTGATGTCTTCGAATAAAATATGGGGAAGCAAAGCCGAAACTCAACGATAGGCTCTTGAGATGATGCCCAAAGGCTTTCAGTGTAGTGATAAGCCTATCCAAGCAAGAAATAAAGGTTGCACTTTGACAAAACAACAACAAAGCCCAATAAAACGCTTCACAATAGTTTATTAGTAGATTAGTGGTCCTATTTCGATAATACAAGAAAAATAAATTCCCCAGCGATAGGGTGAAATTAAACTTAAAGCCCAGCAATCAGTTATTAAGCAGATTTAAGAAAGTGTTCACTTCTAGAAGTCCTTGTGTGTCTTGGTCAAGGGGGTCTATTGTACTTCCAGCCATCATTACATTAATATGAGGAAAGAATTTCATTGTTATAAATACATTATATCCTTCAATAGTAAAACAAAAAGTAAAAATTAATGGTTCCATGGTGAGAAGAAAGGGGTTATTTGGCATGGTGTGAAAGGAGGGAGAGATTCCAGCTCAGTGCAACAAATATTGAACTAAGATTCTTGGGCAATATATATGTGGGGTATGAATGGGGTAGTATAGGCTGTTTATGAGTGACTGGGTATGCAAGCTTGTGATGATGTGGTAGAGTTAATGCTAAAACTAAGTTTTTAATGGGTAATAGGTTGTTTATGACTGATTAGGAAGCATTTATGGGCTTACGATGTGCCGAAAAAGGAAAGAGAATGTTTGAGGCTAAGGGAGTGTAGGCCAAGGGGAATGATTTATGAGCTGAGGAGAGTCAAACTACAGGCTAAAATGTGGCAAAGTTGCAAGAATGACAAAGATTTTAGAGGGGTTAGTGTGTGTCTTGTGTGCTAATGTGCTTATACTTTTATAGTAGAGTTTAGGGAGGTGTTAATTAGAAAAAGTCCAAAAACATAGGACTGATCAGAAGGCAGAATAGCAGCTTGATTATCCTAGGATTTGGCTATGAATGGTGGATTCTCTTTTGGGCTGTCTTAAATCTTTGGGCAATGTCACACATTGGTAAAATCAGCATAATCTTGTATTAAATGCTTGGATCTCTGAGTTTATATTCAGCCAATGAGGTTAAGACAAGCATTAAGGAAGGATGCTAGTGCTGCAACTGAGATTTGGACCTTGGGAAGTAGGATTTCAACACCCCAAGCCAGGTGTCAAAGTTTAAGCCCACCACAGAAGGTTCTGCTAGAGATTCCTTTTTTGCCCTCCAAACCACATGCTCTCAAATTTTTTCCTTTAGGATTCATAAGCTTAGCACATGAACCATTTCTTGAATGTTTTGACATTTATAGCATTGATTTGTTGAGACTTGGGTAACTTGGTTATGGCTCCCCTTCCATTGCAGATATAGTCTTGAGGAAAGTGATGAAGTCTCATTTCCCATTAGACTTCAGCTACTAGTACAAACTCTAGGCACTGTTCACATCAAGGAGAGGGTGACAAAAAGTTGATGGGATAGCCCCTAGTTCATTCTTAAAGATTTGGTTCTCTTGTAGAGGCCTCCAGCTGGACCTTGGTCAAGAATGAACAAGAGGGAAGTTGGTTGTCTATTTCAGTCCTCTGCCTTTGTTGGAGTTCTTTGGATCGGGCTTGCTTTCGTGGGTTGGACCCTTTGGGTTGGGCTGTGTTCATCCCCTTTTTACTTGGGCTTATTCTCCTTTTATAGCATATTTGGACCTACAAAATGGACATCAATGACACATATTGCCATGGGTTTTCATTAGGCCTGTCCACGGTTCGGGTTGGATTGGGTGTAGGCTCAACTCACATCCAACCCGAACTAATTGGATAGAGCCACCACCAACCCGCTGTCAACCAGGAGGAGAATCGGATCGGGCCAGTCGGAGCTTCAATAATTGTTGGGCGGATCGGTCAAGGATGAAGATCTAGAAAACAACAAGAATCCAGCAAGAAAAGATGAAAAACGACTGAAATCCGACGAGAAAAAAATTGCAAAACGGCCTAAATCCCGCGAGATCTTGCCAGATCCTGCAAGATCTCAGCCATTTTCGGTAAGATTTAGGCTAAATCTAGCGAAATCTTGTCGGATCTAGCTAGATCTTCCCGAAAAAATTCCAGTATTCGCCAGAATACACAAATGGGTCGGTCGGTTCGAGTTTCTTGATTTGAGAGAAGGAGATCTAATATTCGACCCACTGATTTCAGTTTTTGGATAACGAAATCGATTGGCAGCGGATCGGATTCGGTCGGCGACGACGGGTGGGTCGGGTCTGGTGGACAGCCCTAGTTTTCATCCCTCATGGACTCTTATTATTAGTGAATGGGTCTTTGAGCAATGAGTTGTAATATTTAAAATAACAACATAAGCTTAATTACTTCAAAATGCTTTTGTAAATAACCTTTACTATTTTTTGAAATGATGAATTCCATATCATAAGTAATGTTTATGGTTCCCGATAATCACGTCATAATTTAAATGGTGAGCTTGTAGGATGAATAGTTACCATGAGTTTTTAAAATAAATATTATGAATGTTGTGATATAAATAGTTACCATGGGTTCTTACTATATACATTCCATGGGTTTATAATATGGTATGAGATAAATATTATAATTTTAAAATAAATAACTTTCCGTGAGCTTTTATAAGATGATTGCAATGATTTTTGAGAACAGATAATTGCCATAGATTGTAGTAATGTTTAAGAAATTGAAACATTGTTCATCATTGGACTTTTAAGTGAAATAATTATGACATAGTATTTTTGCCAAGTGTTAATAATCTTGGACTTTTGATAAATAGTGTCAAGGTAAATTGAGTTTTCGATATTGCCAGTGAGAACTGGGTTTTTTGATATTGCCAGTGAGAGCTTGCTTAATAGTCAAGAATGATATTTTAACTTGCTTAATAAAATAAATAATTTGGGATTAGGATTTACAAAAATATTGGGTCTTATAGTGTTTTATATTTGTAGCCCAATTTTGTGATGGAAAGAAGAATGGTTGTGGGTTAGCATAATAATAGTCAAAATATTTAGGGAAACCCAATAATTTGTTGGTGATGTTTGAAAATAAATAAGTGTTATTTAAATAATATTACGTGTAAAAAAAATATACCCTAACAAATACATGCTAACTTATCCACCAAAAAAAAAAGTGTGTGAAAGGTGAGAGAATGTATCTTTTTTTCTTTTTTTTTTTTTTTTGGTAAACAGGAATTATATTAAAAACCCCTAACTGGGGAAGGAAGTTTGAAAACTAATCCTCTCATAATATATGCCAATATTGTCATAATACAAAAGCATCGAAATGTCCACAGGCGAACTATCAAAAATCATGAAATCTTGCTAGCAGCGAGTTCCTTTCCTGGCTAGTGCATCAGCGCACTGGTTGACTTCACGGAAGCAATGATTAAGCTTGACCTAAGGTATGTAATTGAACAGAATCCTGCAGTCCACAATTAGGGAGAAGAGGTTAAGATTAGACACATGAGAGAATGTATCTCATGTGTCTAATATTTGCAATATCTGTCTAGACATACATTATGAGAAGGAAAATGCATAAATTAATTGAATAAGATAAGTATTGGAAAAGGTGGGTGCAGTTGGGATAGATACATGGAAATTTGGTTTTGGGATGTGTGTGGATGTGGGAATATGTCTGATGACACATTTCCGCGGATAAGAACGTTCTTAGACTATTAGAGGAGGGTGGAAATTGTCTCCTTTTGTTAGCTTCTCTATGGTGTTTGCTGTGTTACTTGAGTTGGGATTTGCGACGTTTATTGTTGTAATTGAACAAGAAAATGACTTTTAACATTTTTGTGTTTTAGCAACTATTTTAGAAAGTGCCGATCAAGTTCTTTCATTAGACAATTTTTTTCGTGCTGTTAGGCTTAAAAGATAGTGCTCAATTAATTATTTCTGTTTTATACTCAAAGAGTCAAGAGGGTGATTATTGTGCTTTTAAATTATTTAGCTATTTTTATTTGTTTATAATTTCTTATTTTCTATTTTATAAAAAGTGAAAAATCGGTTAATATTTTTTTTTACCTAATTTTAGTTATTAGAAAAGGGAAAAACAAATAATTATTAATGTAAGGGCGGATTTTGGTTTTAAGCCCAAAAGATGAATGGATTAAGGTTCAAAGAACACAATACAATGAATTTGTAAAAAATGTGCATAAAAACTAGGTTTCTATGTATCAAAAAACATGCACAGTGAATCAAAGATAGTAAGAAAGTAAGGGAAGACAAGCTCTATATAAAGGAAACCTTCCTCGGCGAAATCCAAAGAGAGTGGTCCTTATGTATATTTCTCTTAAACTTTGATACAATTACAGTTTTTATTACTACAGTATTTTCTCTATAGATTTTTCGACTCCCTTTCCATGGAATGTCTCTTTTATTATATAGCTCCCTTTAGATGATCTTGGCCCTCAACTTATTGATCGTCCATACCACTACTTGAGTGCTTGTCCCATCAGACACCTTCCCAAATCCCTTGTGAGTTGTGGCAGTCAATGTAGCATTGTTCATAGGTTTTTTCCACATAAATGTAATTAAGAGGTTTGGTAAGATGCATTAAATGTGGTGGCAGCCACCATTCCTTTAATTATGTCAAGGCAAACCCCTTCTCTGAAGCTCTCTCTACAGTATGACTTCCTCTAGTAACGTGCCACTGACATGACCTTACTATCCAAGGGTGTGACCTCCTCGGCACAATAATGGCCCCCTCAGCCATGGGTATAACACGTGGCACAATTACCTTATTTAAATTACTGTACCCCATAATTAACTATAGTTTTTACAAAATCATCAATTCGACACCCAATTGAAGCACAAATCAAAAATTATTTTGTTATAATTCTCTATTGGGTTTAATTTTTTAAGGGATAATTACAATTTACCCACCTGTGGTTTGCCTCTAATTCTAAGTGTCTACCTGTGGTTCAAATTTTGACACTTTACCCACCTGTGATTTCTTCCGTTACTAAGCCGTAACCCACCTATCCTTCAGCCGTTACTCTAATACATGATATGTCAAAAACAAAAGCCTAAACGGATCAAAACACTCTTCACATGAAGTACATACACAAATATGAAGAACATTAACCCAGCAAACTAATACAAATCAAATCAAGTAATATCATCCAACTTGCTCACCAAATTAACTTGCTCACCAAATTAAGATCCCAGATCCAAGGCAGTAAATTTATAAAAAATAAAAAATAAAAAATAAAAAAGATTGCAACAGCACCCAAAAACAAAAAGTAATTTCCAAACCCCATTTCAAAAATCATACATTACAGCACAGAGAAAGAGCGAGAGACACACAGAGAAAGAGTGAGCGCGAGAGAGAGAGAGAGTGTGATCTGCAAAACTAAACCCAAGCATGGACCGCCTCTCGGAGAGAGACAGAAGAAGTAAGCGCACCAGAGACGATCGCGATCGAGACCACAAGCACCGATCGTCTCACCACCACCACTCTTCTTCTTCTTCTTCTTCTTCTTCTTCTTCTTCTTCTCACCGCCATCGATCTGGTTGAGAGCGCTCTCATGAGGATCGAGAAGGAAGCAGAGACCGCGATTCGAAGCGCGGGAACGAGAGGGAAGGGAGTAGAGAGAGGGACAGGACTAAGCATCGCGACGCGAAACGCGAGCTGTCCGATGATGAGGAGCTCGAGAGACTGTACGATAGGGATGGGTTCGTGGAGAGGCAGCATTCTTCATCGCACAAGAGGAAAGAGAGAGGCGCGAGCGAGGAGAGAGGTGATGGAGTTGATAAAAGAGAGAGGCTTCAGACCCATTTCCGTACAGGTCCAAGACTCTGATTGCTCTAAAGTCTCTGTAGGCGACATTGTTTGCGCCTCCTTTGCTTTTCATGAAGACGATGTTCGCTTCTATGATGCTCTTGTTGATGGGGTCTTCTTCTCTCTCTGTCTCTCTCTCTCTCTAGCTGGGATTGTTGTGTTTTGTGATTTTTTGAAATGGGGTTTGGGAATTACTTAAGTTTTTTTTTTAATGTTTTTGGGCTTTTTAAGGAAAGTAATGGGATGGAATTCTAGCTATCAGTTTTTAATGATGAATGCTTGAAAAGTTAACTGAGATTGCTGTAATCTATGATTTTTGAAATGGGGTTTGGAAATTACTTTTTGTTTTTGGGTGCTGATGCAATCTGCTTTGTTTTTGTAGATTTACTGCCTTGGATCTAGGATCTTAGTTTGGTGAGCAAGTTAGATGATAATGCTTGATTTAATTTGTATTAGTTTTCTGGGTTAATGTTCTTCATATTTGTGAAGTATCTTCATGTGAGGAGTGTTTTGATCCGTTTAGGCTTTTGTTTTTGACATATTATGTGTTAGAGTAACGGCTGAAGGAGAGGTGAGTCACGGCTCAGTAACAGAGAAAATCATAAGTGGGTAAAGTGTCAAAATTTGAACCACAGGTAGGCACTTAGAATTAGAGGCAAACCACAGGTGGGTAAATTGTAATTATCCCATTTTTTAAATATAATTTTTTTAGGAGGATAAATTACTCTAAAACTTCAATTATAGTGAAATTGAACGTGCTTAAATTCCTCCACCAAATAATTTGGAGAGGAAATATCAATTATTATAATTTGATCATTTGAGAGACCGTTATTTCTAGAAAATTGAATATAATAAGTTTAATTTCATTACACCTGATGTGTCAATGTAATTTACCCAAAAACTTGAAAAGATTGACCAAATATGCAAGGACATATTTTTTGTTAATCTCCCCTGACAGAAAGGCGTTGACCTTTTGAACCACCATCTAATTTGAAGTTAAAAGCAAAAACCTATCCTACTCCCAAACCGATCAATGACCATGCCAACAGACAGACCATTAAACTTCAGTAACCATATCCTGACATTTGAGCTGCACACAAGCCATAACAAAACATCCATGTTTACAATCTTTGAGCTTACAAAAGAAGCCACTGAGGCATCTTGTCAAAGCCACATGACCCACCCCAGTGACACTGTTCTTCTCTGGAAATGCTCTTGTACAAGCATATTCTGTAATATAAACCAGAAGCATGTAATATATATATTTTGCACTGAGCTCTAATTTAAGTAAATTACAACATTGCCTACCCACAATTTGCACAATATTTTCATTGAGAGAATCCAGTGCTGCCAGAAGGTATGAAAATAAGATAGGCTGCACATATATTATAGTGACTGTAACAACCTATTCTAGAAATTTACAATTTCACTCCAATGTCATCTGATTGCTCCATTCAAGTTGGCACCATCAAGCTTTGCGCCTTCCAAATGCTGAGGAAAAATTATCAATGCATAAAGGATAATTAATATAATGGCAAAACTACACTATTAGTCTCTGAAATTTGCCTATTGAGCACTATTGGTCCTTCAAGTTTCAAATGAACACTATTAGTCCTTTAAGTTTAAAAAATGAGAGGAACTGATCTTTTTGTTAACAATTGTTAGTCTCAGTGCCTACGTGGCTAACAGAATAATGACATGGCAAATTTCAAATGACATAACATCAATTTTAACATTAAAAAATTAAAAACCATTGCTGACTTACTAAAAAACCTATGACCGGTTAGAAAATCACCCAACCCATTTTATGACCCGTAAGCAAATGGGTATTCCCAAATCAAAATCATACTTGTTGGGAATTCTTTTCTCCCTTTTTTGTTTCTCAAATTTGAATTTGATTTTCTATTTTTCACTTTTTCTCGAAGCCCAAGAATGATTAAAATTCTCACTGTATCTGTTACTATGTATCTTTCTTTTGAATTGCTTTTTGGGTTGGGTTCAGTTACGAGAGTTGCTTTTCAGGTACATAATTATGGAATTATTGTCAAACATGTAAAACAAACTCATTGAGAGGAAGAGTAGGAGGAGGGGGGCATATCATCTGAGAAATTGAAGGAATTTTTTGGCAGAGAGAGACATAGCCTCTTTAATCAAGATTCGTGACTACGTTAAAAGATGAGAGAGAACCGATAGCCTAATTATAATTAATAGTGATATAGAAAAGTTTGATTTTGATCATTTACTATAGACCACATCATCAACTAGAATGCGGGGAAAAATTGATGAGATTTGAGTTTTATTTTGATCATTCTTTGGACGGCACTGGGATTTCATATCTCTCTTTCTCGTTTCTTGGATTTGAGAATACCAGTTCACAAAATGGGTTGGGTGATTTTCTAAAGGGTCAAGGTTTTTTTAATGAGTTAGTAACGTTTTTAAATTCTTTTTATATTAATATTGATGCCATGTCACTCAAAATTGCCATGTCATTGTTTTTTTTAGCAACATCAGCACTGAAATTGACGATTGTTAATAAAAGGACCAATTGCGCTCATTCATAAACTTGAGGGACCACCGTGCTTATTTGAAACCTAAGGGACCAATAGCATTCAAAGGTTAAACTTTAGGGACCAATAGTGTAGTTTGGCCTAATAATTAGGAGAAATGATAAAATGTCAGTCTTATTATTATTATGAATTTCCAATAACATAAGGTCAAGAGGTCAAAAGCATATACTTTGTGACAGAAAATTGGACAGATGCAGAGTTCCAGGCATGCCAAATATTGATTAGCATTAACAATTATATTAAGAAAATACCAGAATTAACAAAGCTCAACTCATTTGCACCCCACTCTAACATGCATCACTATGCAGGCTATCCTTCTCACATGAATTTTTTTACTATTGACAATTTTAATATCATCATATTTTGAGCTTTAATTCCTGTCATTTCATTTTTAACAGTTAAAGAAATTTTTTTGGTAAAATTAAAATATGAAACCACTATTATTTTTTTTTTTTTTTAATTGGTAAGTTGAACCCATAACCTCACCCTCCACCTAACACTCATAAGGGAAGGAGGGGCTAGTTTAGGTAGAACTTATTGACTACTAAATCTTACCCTCTAAAATAACTGGAGAATATTAAATAAATTCACAACATTTAAAACCCAGTTTATGTCAACTTACTGTTTCTCGAAGATTGACCTGCCGTAAATAAGCTCGTTGTAGGTTTGCACCCTTCAAGTTAGCATTACTCAACGTTGCCCCCTGAAACACGTAGTTGATATGAACATATAAATTAGAAAGCAAAACAAACTATTAATTAAAAAAAAAAAAAAGGAAAAAAAAAATTGTTGTCAAATATAACGTAACTGCCTCTTTTCTCATGCTTACTTAAGTAATTATCATCTGTTATATGAACTGGTACACACATAAGCACATGGCAATAATATTCAAGGTACCATGAAGGGACATTTTTATTTAAAAACTACATCGAACAGAAAATACAGAGGTGTTAAATATAGGATGTTCCCCACTCAAAGGAGTTGAAAGAAGAAAGAAGAAACTCTTGTTCAGCATAAATGTGTATGAAGTGCAAATATAGGACATTCCCTACTTAAAAGAGCTGAAATGGCACCATCTAGCCAGTCACAAATTTCTTGCCTTGATCTATAAAATTTTGCGAAGTGCTCCCCCCTCTCCAAATAAAAACAGAGGGAAAAATTGTTGAAAAGCAGTAGCAGAAAACTTCAAGTCCTTCCTTTTAAAAAAAAAAAAAAAAATTTGGTATGTTACACCCGGTAAGCCTTGAACTCATGACCTCATCCTCCATATTATTATGGAAGGAAGTGACAGATGAGCTATAACTCATGGCAAGTCAAGCCCTCCTTTCTTTTAAAACTCCAGTCCACAAAGAGACATCAAATATACTCTAAAATTTTTTTACGTAACAGTATACTAGTCCTTCCTTACAAAATACCAATTGTGATAATGCAAAAATCAAACATTTACCTTTAAATTGGCTCCTTCCAGATTAGCATTCTCCAAATTCGCATTAGTAAGGTCGGCATTCTGAAATATTAATGGAGTAAATAATTTAATATACCATGACAACTTTGAAGTAGAAAACGGAAAACCCCACAGAATCAATGTTTTGATCAGAAAATAGTAGTATTATTTCAACACTTAGCATGGGAAAAATAAAAAAAGATAAGAAGAAAGAAGAAACTCTTTTTCAACTATGAAATCATATAAAATACAAATTTCAAACGCACACACATACACATATATGTGAGCATGCATGCATGTTTATATAAATAAACAGAAATTAAGGGTAAACGTGAAGCAGAGAAAAACAAAAATCATTTAATACCAGAAGAAACAGTTTGCAGACAAAGGACACATGTTCCTGTGAATAGTATCAAATTATGTGCTTGCGATTCAATATATACTAATAAATATCAAATAATTATTTGGGCAAGATGGTTGAATTCCTAAAAGTTATTCCGAATTTTGTAGATGAGGCTGAACCAATATTTTTTTATGGGTGTTATATAAACACCCAATAAATCTTAAATTCACAACCTCACCTTCCATCCCATTATTATGAGAGGAAGAAATTCCTTTTTATTTTTTTTCCAAGAAGAAATTCCACTTAAACCAGATCTTATTGACTTGAACTTGCCTTAACTCCATAAACTAACAAAAACATTGATGTAAAGATCTGATAAACAATAGAACGTTTTCACTTTATATGTTCCCACAAGGATAATTAAAAGTGCACAACTGTGTGTCCAAAAATAAAAATAAAATAATTAGCGTACAGCCATTTTTTCATGACCTAATCAAAATTATGACCCTAAGTTACTAAAAATTTGGGACTTAAGTCAAACATATAGTTGAAACAAAGTCATACCCTTTTATTATTATTATTAGAAATTTAGACACACACCGGTGGATCTTGAACACAAGATCTCATCCTCCATCCCATTATTAGACCATTAATTAATGTACCATAAAAGAGGACAGAAGAAACAAAGGATTTTAAGTCCAACATAGCTTAAAGATTAAGAAATTATAAACCTGAAGGTGTGCAGAACGCAGATCTGCTTCAAAGAAGCTACAATCTATCAAACAAGCATCTGTAACATGAAAAATAAATGTTAATTTCGATCAAGTTTTTCGATATATAACATAAGTTTTAAGTGAGATAAAACAAACTGTGGCACAGTCTCATCCACTCCTCTCCTTCAATATACTTAGAATATGGAATTTTAATTACTACATGGTTAATTCATATGTTTTTCATGAAAATCCAATATGAGAAACATAAATTATAATCATTATTAATAAACTCAAGGGTAAGCTGCATTTTCCCACCCCAAACCATGGGAAAATGCAGCAAGCGCCTTCCTTTTGTCATTCCTGAACCTTCAATTTGAGCAATCCACCTCAAACCTTACCCATTGTGGCAGAAAGCACCGTACTTTGGTAATTATTGTCAAAACTAACATTTTCTTATGACATGTCAAAAACTAACAATTTGCCTCACATCATAGATATTGGCTAGGGTTCCCATCATAGATATTACTGGGAAGATCAAGGCAAGGGTAGGTGCAAAGGCAAAGAGCTTGGTGTTTTTTGTGAGGAGGCAAAACTAGAATGGCTTTGTGCTTCCTATGGTGAGTGAAGAGCTCTGCACTCATGACATATAGGAGCGAAGTGGCAGACTATGAGGCAGCCACAAGCATGTTGGCATGAGGAGTGTCCAAAGAAGCCTACAGCTCAATCCAATCAGATTCATAAGTCCAGCCAAGTTGATTTTCAAACCCAGCAAATAAGACCCATATTTTGATCGAAATTTCCCACCAACTCAGAAGATATTTGAAGATTAAATAAGCCATTTTCTCCAAGAAGTCAAATAGCATTAATTGGGGTTTCCTAGGAGATATTCAGCCTTCATGTTTCAGATCTCCTAGGCAAACAAGTCCGTATTTTGTTTCTATGAGTCAAATATGACTGTGATTATCACACTCAATGCTTGTTGTATTGATAAGGAACATCAGATTTCGAAGATGTATGGATTTCAAGTGAAGACCACAAGAAGTTGGATGAAACAATTTGGGATGATCTAAATTTAAACTATAGGATGAGTGTGACATGGGAGCGAAGTGACAGATTATGCAGCAGCCACAATCATGGTGGCATGAGGAGCATCAAAGAAGCCTACAGCCCAACCCAATCAGATTCATAAGCCCAGCCAAGTTGATTTTCAAGCCTAGCAGATAAGACCCATATTTTGAACAAAATTTCTCACCAACTCAGAAGATATTTGAAGATTAAATAAGTCATTTTCTCTGAGAAGTCAAATAGCATTTAATTGGGGCTTCCTAGGAAATATTCAGCCTTCATGTTTCAGTTTTCCTAGTTTCTATGAGTCAAATATGACTATGGTCTTGAAAATGTAATGTTTTAATTGTTATTTTCATTCTTTCATGGTTAGAGGTTGTTCTCAGCACGACATAAGCCATTTGGTTGAAATGAATAAATCAAAGATTGTATTTCAAAAAATTAGCCTTTGTACTTTCAAAATCTGGGATTCTTCTAACTAACTCTAATCCCTTGGGTGAATTCCTTTGGGTGGCAATTCAGTTTTTGTATCTCTTTGGGTGGTGATATTTTGTATCCCATTGAGTGGTGCGTCAATTCAGTTCTGTATCCTTAGCTAAATTATTTTGTGTGGTGATATCTTTATCTCTTTGGATTTGCTTTGGTGATGAGTTTATCTATCCCTTTTTAATACTTGAGTGTTTTCTTATTCCATGTAACCAAAAAATATATACATCCAGCCATCCCTCATTCATCATCTTTGATGAGTTTGATTTACCTCATTCTTTTCCGGTATCAACTTACCCAGGTAAGTGTGGTAGAGGGAGAAAATGTAATCCAAGTTGTGATGGGCTATTAATGCTTAAGCACATATTTAGTTTGGGTGTATTAGAGAAAGATGATCATCAATGGTGGTAACTATGTTGAAAAAAACCTTTTCTTCCTTCTCTTCTTTCCACCGCATGTACTTTTTCCTTATTATATCTTTTCTTTCCACTCTCTCACTCATTTGTTTAATTTGAATCAACAGAAATAGTAGTAGCAGACCATAAAGAAGATTTACTCTGTCCTTCATCAAAATACAATTTTGGTCCCAGAACAATTTCATCCTTGAACCATTGAGTGTTTCAATTTAGTCTTTAAAGGTTCAAAATCACCTCAATGTTACCCTTACCCTATGAAACATCAGTAAGCATAAAACAATGTCAAATGTTTTTCTCACACACGTAACTTTCTTAACGCTAATATGGTACGTTAAGCCATATGCTAATCTCACAAAACCAAAGCATATGGACCCATGACATCCATGTTAAGGACCACTATGTTTTTTAATTTTTTGATAGGTAACGTTAAGAACTTTTATTAAAAAAATAGTCAACCCAAGTCAATAGAAATGTATTATAGAGGCATAAAATCAAGAGCCCGAAATACAATGATCAAAAAGAACAGGAAGGGAAAAACAAGAAAATTTTGGCAACACTAGACTCCATTCAAGGAGAGTAAGAAAGAAAAAAGACTTAATCCTGAGAATAAACCGTTCACAGCCCTTAGAACTTCTAGCATTCTGTTCCAACCAAATACACCACATCAAACAGTACGGCACAAACCTCCAGATAGCTATCTATATAACTTATTTTAAAAAAGTATTAAAGTCACATCTCTACTAGGTTGCATGGGTACCAACACCTAATATGGGAACCAAAATCATATTTTAACCTTTCTTTTTTACCTTTTCTATAGCTTTTATTAAATACATTAGGATCCAAGGATGTGCTAACTGCATCTACTATGCTCTAAAAGGACTAGTCATAAACGGAGTAGTCAACATCAACCAAATACTTACTCCCTCCATCCCATTTTGTTTAAAAAGTCATGCTTGCAAGACCAGCAAAATGAGACAAAGGGACTACCTGCCATGGAACTTACCAAACGTCCATGTAGCACTTTCACGTTCCAAATTTGCATAACCCTTATTATACCCAGTCATCCTTTGCCATGATGGTCATCACAATCTACCAAATCTCCACATTCTCAACAGGGTAATCCATATCATACTACATCCCCATGCCACATGGCAATACCAAATTGATTATGATCCAATTTGTTCGAGACTTCAGACATGTAGCATATGTCAAAAAGATTAGGCAAACTAGGGATTTTGATGCCTGCTTATATAGGCCAGATCAGCTTAGCCCACATATGATATGGAACTTAGCACACAACCACAAAACATCCACTCCAACCTTCGCAACTTGTAAACATGCATATAACCACAATTGAAGTTCCTTATAACCATTCAAATGGGCCAAATCACCCCTAATAAATTCTCAATGTGTGAGGCTATGTAAAAGTTTCAATTGTGATGTGGGATGTAAAGGAGCAAGTCCTCTGCACCAAGAATTTTCCTATAGAAAAGGTGTTACAGAAGAATCATTCTACAAAATAGATGACCTGGTAGGCAATGGAAGAAAATGAGGCAAAGACACCCATATCTCTTTTCCCAAAGTATGTGCTCAAATTTTAAGGATGGAAGAACGTGATATTCTGCACCAATGAGTCTAGTTATTTATATTATAATTCATTTAATCTATCGTCATTATTATTATTTTGGGTGATAGTATTATTGCTTTTTCTTTTCCTTTTAAAAATTTACTTATATTTGTACTACCCAGTCAGATTTATTCTATTGTTATGTCTATCAGAAATTATCCATGGAGATAATATGCGTTAATTTATGTATTTATTTAGTTATATTTTTTCTTACCATCACAAAAAACACTTCCAGCATCCTTACTGTCCAAATCCACACAATCCTTAGAATCTCTTGCCATAAATGGGTATCACAAATAAGTCATTTTTACTTATTCCTTTGCACATTAAATTTGTGAAGTCACGCAAATTTCACATGCTAGAAAGGAAATTGAGTTTTAATAGTAGCTAAAGACAAAGGAGGCTATATTCAACAAGAACTTAGGGTGAAGATTACAATTATATTTTGGAGTTACAAAATATAGTTTGTTCTAGATCCTATCTTTCATAAAGTTCATCAACCCACACACCATTGTTTTTATAAAGTATTAATAAAGCTTGTTCATTAATACTTGTTTGAATCAAGATACTAGGTCTTTTTTCTTCTTTTTTATGGTAAGTATGATAATATGCCATCTTTAAGGGTTCATTTGGGTGATGGAAAAGTGAGAAGATAGATAATTGGGGGGGGATGGAAGAGTGGGGGAAAGGTGGAGGGACGGAAAACTCTTTTGTTTGGTTGAGAAGAAAATTGAGATGGAAAATGTAGCTTGTATAAATTTACTTTAAAGCCCCAATTAGATTAATAAAAATAAAAAGAGTAACAAATTATATTTTTATTGAAAAAATGTGTATGGATGTGAATTTCATTATATAAAAATAAAAAATAAAAAAGAGTACAAAAATCCAAAACAACTGAGGAAAAATAAAACTGATTGGGGAAAAAAAAAACCAAAGCAGATGAGGAAAGAAAAACAGATGACCACCCAAAAGGAATAAAAAGTAATAGAAAAGGACAAAAGGAAAGAAGAAACGTGTGGTCAAAAAAGAAGAAAATGACAAATTGAAAGTGAATGTTGCACGTGGTAATTTGGTCTCTCTCAGGCGGAACTTTTTGTCCCTCATTTTCTCTCAAGTTTTCTCCCAAATTGGGGAGATTGCATTCTGGTGGGACCGGGGAAAAAGACCCAGGCCCCACCAGGTTTCCTGCCCATTTTCTTCTGCAACTAAACACACCAAAATACCATTTTCTCTCCACTTTTCTCATCTCCTTTTCCATCCCTCCTAAAATCACCCTAACCAAACAGAGCCTAAAGGTAATATAATAATAAATGTGGTTCTGCTCAACTAACAATTCCTAATTAAGAGTATAAAGTAATACTATAGGTTCAGGCTAATACGAAATGAAATGATAACATAGGTTGTCAATTTTAATGCATTAACATCAATGAAAAGAGTAGCATATTTGAAACTAAAAAAAAGATTGCCTTGTAGATTAGCACTCTGAAGATTAGCTCCAGCTAATAAAGCTCCACGAAGATTTGCCCCATTAAATTCACACCTTTCCTAGGCAAGATAAAATCATTATGAAGGCCATCTGTACAAATATATAATTGAAACCATAAAGAATTGCTTTAGTGTCTTACTCACGCAAAGTTGCATTGTGAAAGATGGAGCCCTCAGCATCCACATCCTGTGATAATCAAATGCAAATTTTTTTTCCTTTGATAAGTAAATAATTTCATTTAAAAACAAAAACACGCTATCAAATGCAACTTTCAAAGTGATGAAATAAAGGAACTACCATATATGATAATTTCACACATAGATGAACAAAATAAAGAATCCCAACTTCAAGTTAAACAGAAATCAAACATGCTGGGCAGTAATCTTCCAAACTAAACCAATCCCAAATATATTAAAATTTGCATATAAAAAGCACAAAGGCTATTGAGAAAGACAAAGTTTAGCTACAAAATTGATTGTAACCTCCTTGCTCAATATCTTTTTATTGAAAATGAATTTTAATAAATCCACCATTGGATTACATATTCTTCTTATATCCTCCGTACTTGCAAAATTTTTAGAAAATTAAAAATCAATAGCTTTGTCCTCAATAAACTATTTTAATTGCAAGTTTTTGTAGTTTAAAATTATGCATAAAATATAAGCTTATAGATCATATAATAAATAATATCCGATTGATACAAAATTTGAATGTATATTAAAAACGTAAAGAACATTCAATTCAACAGTTAGATTTTCAAAATGTGTAGCAATATTTATTTTATTGAGTAAGGCTACAACCAATTTTGTAGCTAAATTTTGTTCCGTTGAGAATGATAATATTTTACTTGGGGAAATTAGAAGTTATCTTTAATGACAAAGAGATTGCCCTTTACAGCACTAAATATAAATCTACCCGGAACTTAGCAGATAGAAGGTTTGCACGTGAGAAGAACACATTTTTCAGACATGCACAACTAAAATCCACAAGTGACAGATCCTGCACATTCATAAAAAAGGACTTTCAGATGGAGCAACATCTCATAAATAATATTTTCGAATCTTTCAGAATCCTATAAAAATTTGATCAAACAATGTTACAACTAGCAGTATGTCTCTAACTGATTACATAAAATTAAACATTGACCTGCAAGATTTAGATTTCTGACTAAGTAAAGAGGAAAACGTCAAGGTTCAATTAATAATTTTTCTACCCACATAAGTAAGCACTGTAGCTTTTACAGGGATAAAAAGAGGTGTATAAAGTATAAAGGCTAGGTGATGTAAACAAAAATGGGCTAATAGAGTTGTATCTTGGACTAGGGTTAAGGTTAAGGAAATTAAAATGGGGTTTTGGTGGAGGCTGAAAGTATTAGAATTTCATGTTATTATAATCAGAAAATGGGGAAGAAAGAAGGGGGAAAAAAGACCTATATTCAATCCTAGGGTTTGAATGCTTCACACACTCAGACAATGGCTGTAGAAAATTTCTGGAAACATTGTTTATTTAATTAGTTGGCTACAAACTGCTTTTAAAATAAAGCTGCTGGAAACCCAACATGAGAAAAATTACAAAAGTACCTGGATTTTAAATCAAATACAACACNTAACAGTTGCATTAGTCCTTAATCTGCTTCACTAATAGTAACAAAAAGTGAAACAGCTAAAATGTAATGTAAGCACTAAACAACAAAAACACAAAATATAGAAATTTTAACGGATAATTATTACTAACTCTCACAATTTAGTTCATTAACTCTCAATCGTTACATTGGATCCCCGAAAGTTTGAATTAAAAATGAAATCATTAGAGTTCCCAGTTCCATCCAAGTTAACAAATTTAGCAGTTTAAGGATAAACAATTTACCCATTGTGGTTAAGCCCAATCACAATTTAGTCTCACGCGCCTTCTCAATTGTGACCTTTAGCACCCCTAGATTTTTATTTTGATAATCATAATTCAATAGTTTCAACGAGGAAAGGGGATTTGAACACTGGACACTAATGATACTTTGGACGAAGCCCTAACAATTTCATTTCAGTCCAAAACTTAGGGACTCAAATCTCAAAGGTAACAATTAGCTCAAATGGTAAGGTTTTAAGTTCAATCCCTGCTTACACCAAAAACTGACTGTTGTCTTGATCTCTTGATCTGATTAAGAGGAGCTATAACGGATGCCATAGGTTAAAACTCTAAAAAAAAAAAAAAAAAAATTCTCAAATGTAACAATTACAGGTTTGTGGACTAGATTATGATACGGCTAAACCGGAATAAGATGAATTGTAATCATCCAAAAAAACAAATACAAATACAGCAACCGTATATATTATGACAGCCATAAAATTTTTGTTTTTTCTAAAAACATAAATTTAGTCAAAATAAAATATTTCCAAAAATAAAAATCCTTAGATAAATTCTACTTTTACATATAGTTACAACAACAAAAAAGAATTGACCATAAAAGTCTTCCACAAAATGCGTTACTAAGTTTAACCAACTCAGTGAGAAAAAAGTTATATTATACCGTAGGAGATTGGAGAGGAAGGTTAGAATCAGAGAAGAGGTACTTAAAGAAGGCCTCGAGGTTGAGTCCCTTGCGATGAATGTGCCTGAGCTGATCGATGATGGACTGAGCGTCCGATTCGGTCACTTTCTCTTGTTTCTGAACTTCGATCAGGAAGTTCCGTAACCGATCGGCGTTCATGATCCCATTCTCGGAGTACTGACTGAAAAGGTCCTTGATCTCCGCCGGTGCTTCCGTGACGGCGAGCCTGAACCGCCTATGGAAGCAGAAGCAGACTCTGTAGGTCTGTTTGGACATTGTGTTAGTTCAATTCTGGAAAATGGAAAAATGGAAATGTGGATTTTTTGTGAGTTTTGAGAGTGAGTGTGTGTGCGTGTGAGAGAGAAAGTGAAAGAGAGTGGTTTTATTAGATTTTTGTTGTTGCTATTTGGTTTCTGATCGGATGAGATGGTTGGGTTGTGTCAATGATTCCAATTAAGAAGGGGGGTACTGTTGTGGGACCGTGTGCTAATAATATACTTTTTACGTCGGGAACGACTTTGGTGTTGGAGCAAACTAAAATAATACTATACTATACTGTACTAAAAAAAATAGTTTGTTTTGGTATATTCCCTTTTATTTTTTTGTTTGGCTCTTTTGCATTATAAAAATAAAATAAAAATTGTGTGTATATGTCTGATCTTATCTCTTAAGGTTGGTGTCCTGGCTTATTTATTGTGATTGATATAAAGAATGCTAAAATCCCATTATTTTATAATATTTGTACATGACATATTTTTACAGATTCTCGTTTGTGTTTGCCACTAATCTCACTTTTTACTTACTAATAGTTATATTGGTTATTTGTTAAAAAAAAAAATTGTAAAAAATTTATGATTTTAGCATTTTTTTTATGAAGTAATATCATTCTAATAATAACTTACTAGCTTCTGAGCACGTGCTAAGACACTTTTTTATTTTTATTTTTTTGTAAAATTTAATAATTTGCATCCATTATTATTAGAGATTACTATATTTTTCAATCACCAAAAAATTTAAAGATGTGATGAGTTAATTTACAAAGCTAATTTCTAATAAAAACTACATAATTGTCTTTGAAGTTGTGCAATCAAGAAATAGTGCCTCTCACTCAAATGAATCCAATTTTGCCTTTATGCAATCTAACAAGTTTGTGAATATGTGAACCCTATTAAAAAGGAAAGGGGAAAAAAAGTTGATAGCTTTTATAAGGCAAAGTAATTGTTAAAATAGTCACAAATAAAAATAACATCATAGGTTTTTTTTAGCAATTTAATATCGAGCAATGAAAAAGTACAAACAAATAAACAAACTATATTTTTTCATAATGTCAAAATTCATCTCAAAATCAACCAGTTAATTTTTTACATTTATCAATTCAATGTACAATCGATGATGGCTAATCAAGGAGTTCAATAAAACAATTAGACAATATTAAAGGAACATTCAAAGACTTGCAAACATTGTTTTGGAACATTTTTTTTAATAATAAATTTAATGCAACAGAATATGTAAGCAATGTCTTTTGTAATGGTAAACAGTGGCATACGTTTGAAACGAATAAAACATGAAAAAAAAAAAACCTATATATCATAATTTTTATTGAAGTTACAATGTCATCTTATATATTAAAAAAGTAATGGTATAAATTATTTTTAAAAAAATGCTATATGATCTTCTTCTTCTTTTTTGAGTTATTAAAAAGAAGTAATGACATAATTTTTTTTTTTTTTAAAAGCCTTAAATTTTTAGGTTGACATACCTTCTTCATATGAATGATCGTGCTGGCTTTATAAGAAAATCCTTCTGTCAAAAAATTTATAAACCTGTGAGTCTCATTACCAAAAGACGGTGTTGTTATATATATTGGAAAAAAAATCCATAAAAAAAAAAGTAATAGTATAAATCAAAAAAAAAAAAAAAAAAACACGTTATATCATCATTTTTGGGAGTTATTAAAAAGAAGTAAACAATGACATAATTTTTATTAAAAAGCCTTAAATTTTTAGGTTGACATACCTTCTTCATATGAATGATCATGCTGGCTTTATAAGAAAATCCTTCTGCCAAAAACTTGTAAACTTGTGAGCCTCTTTACCAAAAGACGGTGTTGTTATATATATTGGGAAAAAAAATCCAAAGGAGAAACAAAAATAAATAAATTCCAAATGTGAAAAAGGACAAAGGAGTTTATTGATATCAAAGGAGGATGTTACAAAATTTTTAGGTTGACATACATTTTTCCCAGATGAATGGTTGTGTTGGCTCTGTCATAAAATTCTTTTTGTCAAAAAACCTGAATGACACATTTACAAAAAGGGATAAGGTGGTTGCTTATCTATACTACTATTTAAAGAGTTTTTCTTATTTGGGATCCTCAATTTTAATACTCAAAATACCCTCAAAATTATCAGTTTGTGAAGCTTAAATTCTAGGGTTATATATGTAAAATTGCTAATTTAAAAATTCCTAAATATGAGAGAGTTGGAACTAAAATTTAGGACCAAACCATTTGTATATTGCTTTTTCTTTTTTAATTTAGCTCAAATTTAGGAGTTTTTAAATTAGTAATTAACATATATAATCCTAGAATTTAAGCTTTACAAACTGGTAAATTTGAGGGTATTTTGAGCATTAAAATTGAGGATCTGAACCAGGAGAAACCTCTTAAATAATAATAGTATAGATTACTAATTTAATAAATTATTAAAAAAAAATAGAAAAAAGTTATGTTTGTAGTTCGTAGGCTTTGTTAACTATTTATTTGTTTAAAATACAGTACAAAAGAAAAGGGTTTGTATTTTTTTGGGAGTGAGATCCCCAAAAATAGCTCAAAAAGCTTCTAAAAAATATTGACCTTTTTTGGGCTTGTCAAATGCACTTGTGTTTGGATTAGCATTAGCATTTTTATTTATCTTTGTTTAACTGGAATATAAATAAATAGAAGGAAGAGACTACAGAGTTATTGCACTGCCATGCAGTGCCGGCTCAAGGCATAGGCAAATTAGGCCTAGGCCTAAGGCCCCACCAAAAAATAAATTTTTCCTTAGGAAAAAAAGCCCCACTTTTCATAGTTAAAAGTCCAAATTTTTATAAAATTATATATATGTTTTCTAAAGGTTGTACATTTTTTTTTATTAGTGATGTTAAAGATACTACAAATTTTACTATTAGCTTACAAATTGCCATATTATTAGTCACAAAAAAAGTGATATAAACATTCATTAGTTAAATTGATGAAGTTCATCAATGAGAAACAATATCACATTATATTTTGAACATTTTATAGTGCTTTTAATTAGCGCATTTTTCTTTTTCATTTTTATTAAGACTCTCAAAGTACGAGACTAATAGAACCTTAACTCAATTGAAATCCTAAAATATTTCAAAAAGATGTTGCAAAGGTGTTAAATCATCAATTATAGATTAATCTCTCCTAATAGTTTGAGACTTTGATTTTTGTAAAATAATATCCTACAAAGTCATACACCAAGTAATATCTATCTCTCTCTCTTAAAATCAAAATATAAAATTAAAAATTAGATTACAATTTTATTTAACTATGCATCGTCTTATATCCAAAATAAAGTATCTTTTTCAATCGCAACATATTTTTATTTCTTTTTATTAATATTTATAGGTTCAACTATGATATTCAATTCTTTATATGAAATTAACATTAATCTAGTTGGTATTATTTATGTATTTAATGTATTAAATTAACCTTAATTTGATTAGTATTAAATAATTTTGTTTAATTAATATTTACATATTAAAGGTCCCGCATAAATTTTTCGCCTTAGGCCCCAAATTATGTTGGGCCGCCCCTGCTGCCATGACAATGCCTACAATAAACAGTGCCCAAGGCATCAAGTCTAAATTGATCAAAATACAATTCAGGGATGAGCAATAACAACAAAATTCTAGGTCATATCTCCTTCCCTTTTGGCCATTTTGTTAGCACATCTATCGGCCTTTCTTGAAATAGTGTTGGATTTTGCGACGAGGAATTCTTCTTAGAAGAATTTTGCAGTCATCAATCATAAGAGACAAAGGTTTGGACTTTGGAGTGTCTATTATCACTATTCAACACATTGACAATAAAAGAAGCAGTAGCATTTTTATGTTAGCTTGTAAATAATAAATTTAATAAGGACGGGGTGTAAACTCTTTGGTTTACACCAACCAATAAGGACATGTCACAAGCTTCTCAAAAAATTAAAAAAAAATAATAATAAGGACATGCCACATTAACTTTTTACTAAAGACTTGTTGTAAAATCAATACATTATAATACACTTAATAACATCTTAACCAAAAAAAAAAAAAAAAAAAAAAGGACTTTCGTTCTCTGCCACATCAATTCGCCAGAGTTGCTATTCAAACCTTGACAGTGGAATACGACACTTGAAGATCTGTTTTGCTATATTTGAAGATCTTTGATCTTGTTGGTATTCAAATCTTGACACTGGATTTGCACACAATTTTGTTTGTTGTTCCATAGGTAACATAGAATCCTGTCTTATATTAAATGTGTTTATTGTGTTTGTTGATATAGATATGTACACTGAAGTCACGCATTCCATTGTCAAGGTTGAATTGACTTGTGTGATTTCTGATTTGAAAAAATTACTGTTTTCATGGAAGCCATTTTCGTAATTACCTATTAGAAATTTTGATGAATGTTGATTTTGTAGGAAATGTACAAAATCACTTCCATGAATGTTTCAAGTTTTTGATAGGTATTTGAAAATTTTATGATTTCTAATAGGTACAAGATGGGAACGATTGAGAAACGATTAAGAATGATTTTGGGAAAAAGAAGAAATCAAGAAAAATTTAAACTTGAGCAATGATGCTGAAAACGATGAGATTTCAAATTTTTATTTATTTTTGGATAGGAAAGGATGAGGTCCTAGTTTAAGTTTGTTTTGAAATCAAAGACGTTGATAAAAGTGAGAGTTAATTAAGATGTTATTAAGTGTGGTAGGGTATATTTATTGTTAAGTAAAAAGCTGATGTGACAATCTATTATTGATGTGTAAAATAGAGATTTTATACCTTGTCCTTACCATTCAAACTCTAGCTTATATTAGGTGATATTAGTTTATGTGGTTATACATTGTTTTAATAATTTTAAATATAAGAGAATTTTTATCAAGTTTTAACAAAAATCTAATCTAAATTCACACTTATAAAACACTTACCAATTTGATCACAAAATGCTTATAAGATTGATTTTTTTATTGGTAAGATTAAATTTTAACTTATGACTTCTGGTCAATAATATGATAATAAATGCAAATATTAATAATATATATATATATATATTTATAGAATCACTCCTCATTATGTGTAGGTGTTACGTCATTATTTATTTTTGCTGTAAGTAGTGTACAGCCGTACAGGTGTTACGTAGCCACTCATCACTATTCATTTAAGATAAGTGGTGGAAAAATCTATGACAAAGAGAAAGAGTGATAAATCATACCCGTATTACGTGGTCACTATTAAATGGTGGAAAATTCAATGACAATCTTTAAAAAAAAAAAAAATTCAATGACAAAAAGAAAGTGCCAAGTGCCAACATGCTTTTAATACGTGATGATTTTTTTTTAATTAGAGAGGGCCCAACCGTTTTCATACGTGATGATATAGATAACAAAACTTAACTTTACCAACTTTTTATTTATTTATTTATTTTTGCTGAGAACTTTTCCAACTTTTCAACGTTTAAAATATGAAGAAACGAATAAAGGTACTGTATATTTTACGGCCTAATAATAATATAGTTCAAAATAGAAAATTCTGTCTCGGTTTATCCAAAACCAAAAGATAATCTTTGTTTTTTTTTTTTATATGATAGCGTAAATGTGAATATTTTTTTTGTTAGTACTTACTAGTACATTTAGGATTTGGTGGTATTTGGTATTTTTTAGTAGAGACACGATCACATGGTAGTCACTTTCGCATCAGCAATGAGAGTATGAGACTCCAGTATGATTATTACAATGAGATTTTTAAAATCCTTCTTTTATTTTTGGTTGACCAGTATAATAATAGCAATAATTATGTAAAGATAGTTTTATATGTAATAGTGCATGCCAGTGCCACACTTTATAGTTTGCTCAACTTTTAAGTAATTGATTTTTTTTAAAATGTATTAAGCTTTCTGTGTACGGATTAATATTGATATTTTCAATTAAATGGGGTAAATAAAAAAAAACTACCAAAAAATTTTGGATTGAAATCTCACTCGGGTCTGTTTGAGTAGCTAGCAATATTTGGTAATTTATTTGCATATTATTTATAAATATATATATATATAATTTTTAAGTTAAATATGTGACAAAAAATAAAAGTTAGTTTAAGATTGCGTTTGATATAGCTTATATTGGGCAGCATTTTTTTACAAAATTGTTCTCAAACAAACCCTATTTCTAAAAAATTATTAAAAGTTAGATTATTGTTAATAAACATGAGGCAAAAGGCAAAACACAATGCTTTTTCTTAAACACACTCTTATTGTAAGAAAAAAAAAATGTTATACCCATCTAATTTCTTTTTTCCAAAGAGTTTATCAGTCTCATGTCACTTTTTTCTCACACATTTTTTTCTCCCTCTCTCTTCTGAGAATTTTCATAGTTTTAAATGGCAAAATTGATTGATTTTATAATTTATTTACAATGACTGAACATTTAGGTGGGTGCATTGATGTTGGATGGGCTCCTAGTACCATAGATAATTACCCAAGATCTGTCGGTAGGTTCCCACTCTGTGTCTCTTACTTGTAAGTTCTAAGCTTCATATTCACGTTCATACAGTGTCACCTAGACTTCTCAAGTCAACAGCGCAATCTAACTGTGTCTTAAAACCAATTTCTAGCATGAGGATCACGAGCAGCGGGTAAGTTCTAGTAAGATCTAGCACGCATATGGATTGGTACTTTGGTAGTAAAACTTGCCAACTATTTTGTGGACAACAATGATTGTGATCCTTTAAATGTGGCCCACGGATGAAAAAAAATCGAATTTGCCTTGAAAAGAGGGTGCATATCTTTACATAGAAATGTGATGATCACAATATTTTTACAATAAATATTATATGATAGATTATTATTAGTGAGTAAAAAGGTAATTTTAATTATTGATTCAATTTAAAATTAATAACAATTTGTTGTGTAAGATTTGTTGTGAAAATATTTTAGATATATCAATTCTCATCTATTAACTGATGGACATTAATTTAAGTAATATTTTTAAAAACTTTTTATAAAAAAAGAAAAAAACAATTAATTGTATTTCCTAAATAGATCACTAAATGGAACAACCTCATTCTATGATAGTAAAAACCTCATTCTAAATAGTCCACTTAAAAGGCCTTGAAGATTAGTACGAGACATTATCATTTTATGTATTGTTTTTTCTATGTATTGGGATCCCATTGTGTTTGACAGAGCATTGAGAGAATAGGGGCTGAATTATACTATATCCTAGATTTGTGTTTCTAGTCTACTTTTTTCTTTTTTCTTTTTTTAAGAGAGAGAGTTTCAATTTATGGCGTTCACTCCTGATGATGCTCTTTATCATCAAATCAAGACACCAATTGATTTTTGATGTAGGCAGAGATTAAACCCCAACTCTCTTATTTAAGCATCAAAGACTTTACCAGTTGAGCTAATTAGAACTTATTTTGATTACATATGTTGTTGCATATGTTGTAGTCTACTTTGATGTAGGCGGGGATTGTAGTCTACTTTGATTACATATGTTGTTACATAACTTCAACTTCCGGGATAGGGGCTAAATGCTCTAGTGGATTTGGTAAGAAATTGCTATACTGATGGCTTGATGTCTTCAATAGTGAAAACTCTCCATGTAGCAGGTGTACAGTATCTATCTAAAATTGTTATGTAAATTTTCACACAAACTTGACCCAATTTTGCAATCAATTATACATAATCTTATCTTACACAGATGTGTGACTGATTGAAAATAAATTTTTGTAGGGACCCTTTTTTTTTTGGAGGGAGAAGATTTTATTTTATATAGATTTAATTAATAACTGTCACAAGTTACTGTTCTCTATTTTTTTTTTTTTTTAAAAAAGACGAGTCATTAAAAATATGAGACCAACTTAGGTTGGGCGGGTTTGGCCATTATACCTTAGTGAACTGTTTGTGTTAGATTCTTGTTTGAATCCATGGTTGTTTGAGGTCCAAGTCCAAACGTTTAAGCCCATGTCAGTTTGAACATTGTTTACAAATCTCAAATCTCAAATAGCATCTATCAGCAAAACTCTGTTCGAAGTAGTACATCTATACCATCTACTCTCTAGTCTTTGCACCTTCGGAGTTCCCATAAGTTACAAACAAGCCAACTTCTCATCTAGTCTGGAGCTGAATTGACGTACAAATGAGTATTATGAGTTTGTGTGTCAAACTGGGTGTTCCTCAACCTGCTCATCCAGTCTTATTGCCTACCCTTGTTGCCAACAACAATAATAAAGTGAGGCAAACATACACACCTCCTCCTCGACTTGCATTTCTACAACGTAATTGTAGACTTGTAGAAGTACTAACTTGTATTTTTGTCTTATTGGGCAGACTAGAAGTTCAGTTCTGACTCTACCATCAAATGGAGGCAAACTTGCTAACTCAGCTTTACAAGATGAAACTCACAAACACTTACAGTTTCAGCCATTAGTTGATGTCTTACGTGACTGTGCAGATAAAGGGTCTGTAAAACGAGCAAAAGCGGTTCATGGGTTGTTGTCAAAATTGGATTTTTCGGATAGGGACTTGATGGTCTTGTTAAACCATGTAGCTCATGTGTACTCTAAATGTTCAGATTTTGATGCTGCTCGTCGAGTGTTTGATAGAATGTCTGAGAGAAACATATTTTCTTGGACGGTCATGATTGTTGCTTGTACTGAGAATGGCTTTTTTCTTGAAGGATTCAAGTTCTTCTGTGAGATGATGAATCATGGTATCTTACCTGATGAGTTTGCATATTCATCAGTCTTCCAGACGTGTATCGGTTTGGAGTGTGTTGAATTGGGTAGAATGGTTCATGCCCAGATTGTTATAAGAGGCTATGCATGTCATACTTTTGTTACTACATCTCTTCTTAACATGTATGCCAAATTGGGAATGATTGATGTGTCCAATAAGGTATTTGAGACCATGACTGAACATAATCAAGTCTCATGGAATGCAATGATATCGGGGTTTACAGGAAATGGTCTTCACTTTGAAGCATTTGATCATTTTCTTAGAATGAAGAAAGGAGGCATTACACCAAATATTTCCACACTTATTAGTGTTTCAAAAGCAGTTGGAAACTTAGGTGATGTCAGAAAGGGCAAAGAGGTTCAGAATTATGTTTCTGAATTGGGTTTGGAGTCTAATGTTCTTGTTGGAACAGCTATAATTGATATGTTCTCAAAATGTGGTTCATTGAGTGATGCAAGATCTATTTTTGACTCAAGTTTCACCTGTTGTGGAGTTAACACACCTTGGAATGCAATGATTTCAGGCTATTCTCAATATGGGTTTAGCCAAGAAGCGTTGGAACTTTTTGTAGAAATGTGTCGAAATGATATAAAATCTGACGTTTACACTTATTGCAGTGTGTTCAATGCTATTGCCACTTCAAAGCTTTTGCGATTCGGAAAGGAAGTTCATTGCATGGTTCTGAAGAGTGGATTAAATATGAAAGTTGTAAGTGTTTCCAATGCAATTGCTGATACATATGCCAAATGTGGGTTGCTTGAAGATGTAAGGAAGGTATTTGATAGGATGGAAGAGAGAGATATAGTGTCTTGGACAACCCTGGTGACTGCTTACTCTCAATGTTCTGAATGGGAGGAAGCACTAGCCATCTTCTCTCAGATGAGGGAAGAAGGCTTTATACCCAATCAGTTTACCTTTTCTAGTGTGCTCGTTGCTTGCACCAGCCTTGGTTTACTTGAGTATGGTCATCAAGTCCATTCTCTTCTTTGCAAGGCTGGCTTGGACACTGATAACTGCATAGAAAGTGCTCTAATTGACATGTATGCCAAATGTGGCAGTATAACTGAAGCGCGTAAGGTTTTTGAGAAAGTATCTAACCCTGACACTGTAACATGGACAGCTGTTATATCAGGTTATGCTCAACATGGTCTGGTGGAGGATGCTCTTCAACTCTTTAGCCAGATGAATCAGTTAGGTACGAATGCCAATGCTGTTACCTTGCTGTGTGTCCTGTTTGCTTGCAGCCACGGAGGAATGGTGGAGGAGGGCCTAAATTATTTTCAACAAATGCAGGACAGTTATGGGCTAGTGCCGGAGATGGAACATTATGCATGTATTGTTGATCTCTTAGGTCGAGTTGGTCGTCTTGATGATGCAATGGATTTTATAGAAAGGATGCCCATTGAGCCCAATGTGATGGTCTGGCAGACCTTGTTGGGAGCATGTAGGGTCCATGGCAACATTGAGTTAGGAGAGATTGCTGCCCAGAAAATTCTTTCACTTATGCCCGACTACTCAGCTACCTATGTACTTCTATCCAACACGTATATTGAGAAAGGGAGCTATGAAGATGGACTTAATTTGAGAGATATGATGAAAGAGCAAGGTGTGAAAAAGGAACCGGGATATAGTTGGATTTCCGTCAAAGGTAGAATCCATAAATTTTATGCAGGTGATCAACAACATCCTCAAAAAGAGGCTATATATGCGAAGTTAGAAGAGTTGAGGGTGAAGATCAAATCCATGGCCTATGTCCAAGACTTGAACTCTGTATTGTGAGATGTGGATTGCAGATAAAAGCTTTATATGACTGGTGGAAGCCCATTAAAAGATATAAACTTCTACATGCCAATATTTCTAGTAAATATAATCACATAAATGGGCACACATCTTTCTCAAACACATGTACCTCTTTGAGTAGAACTTCTACATTTAGAGATGCCAGGGAGAACTTACAAATGTGGCTGATTAATTCCTGTTGATGAATGTTTAGTGATAGGTGTAAGTGTCATGCTTAACCTATGACTCCTACAGCCTTGTCTTTCATAATTGAGGACGGCTAAGTACCTAAAAGGCAGAGCCAATGGGAAATATTTTTGAGAACAATGGTACTGTTAATTTTAGTGCTGAACATCATTTGTTGATGCAGTTATGGCTTCCGAATAGGTTCAGAATACTAAGGCTAATGTTTCTGACTTTGTTTAGCAGGAAACTGATGTTGGCATGGATACCACTATTGACACTACTTTCAAGAATAAAGGTCTCCCCACAGACTTTGTGATCCATATGCTTATTATGAATGATTTGAGAGAGTAAGTTGTGTGTATTGTTATTTGTCATGGAGGGGCAATCTTGGCATTATATTTGCAATCAAACAGGGTGTTTTTGAGAACATCCTCAACCAGGTCATCCACCATTGCAAAGCAGTTGAAAACAGTGTGGGACAGTGGCTCAAGNCCCATCAGCTGCATCCCTGTTCCTCCAGTGGGTTTTAGCACCCAAGGCGGCGCTGTTCAGGAGTCCTGTCCTCATTAATGCGGCCAGGACATTAGTTGAGGGCATTCAATGCAGAGTTGACAGCTCGCCTAAGGCTTGTTCCTACGCCGTGCTTCCGTCGCCGACGCATGGCACTGGACCCTTTCCTCCTCGGATATTCAAGGAGTCCCTTTGGTGGGGAGGTGCTCGTGTTCTTCCGCGGTCTCGGACGCCCGAGGATGGGCACCTCCTCGGATATGTTCTTCGGGGGTCGGTCCACGCGCTTTCATTCTCGGACCCCTCATGCATCCTCGGCGTGGGCCCTTTGGGCCTGGCTTGGAGTGGGCCGAGGCTGCTCGATTTTCTAGCCCCACAATATATATTATTTTAATAAGAATTAAAGAGGAAAGAGGAGTCATACCTCATTTAAAAAAAAAAAAAAAAAAAAAAGGAGTCATACTTGGCCACAACTTCAATTGATGAAAACATCAAATTTTAACCACACGTGATGCACGTTGTCTTGGAAATTGGGGCAATGCAGACCAACTGTTTGCTTCATAAATGGCTAATGATTAAAGGAAAGGGGAAAAAGAATAGTAAATCAAACTTAACTTTAGCATAGTGATTAGTGAATTTGAAGTTGGAATGCTGAGAGAGGAAGAAATTGAGAATAGAGTCACAGATGAGTAGAGCTGATTACAGATGGTGACATTGTAATTGTAGTGTTCATAATTAACCTTAAGTTAAATTATCAAAATTTGAGTTTTAGTTTAAGTTGAACTTGTTGAAGATTTAGAGTTTCACTGAGAGAAAAATAGTGTTTATAATTTTATTTTATTTTTTTTAAATATTATATTATACTGATGTGAAAAATTGTGGTGCTAGTAGATTTGATTATATATATATATATATATATATAGATAGAGGATAAAACAAATACGGTCATCAAAGACTTCTATCTTCCAGGAAAGGTCTACAATGCTTTATAGAAATATAATAAAAACAGAAAGGTCCATGTCGCATGGGCCAATGGCCCACGTGGGCTTAAAACAAGCTCTTTTTTATTTTTTATTTTTGGGTTATTTTTGTTTTCGGAAAAAATAACAAAATAAAACAAAAGAGGTTCATGCAAAAAATAAAAATAAGGTTGGTGAAGTCTGAGACTGCCTAAGACTATCTACCAAACGATGGTGATCCTAGCAACTATAAAAAGCATGGCTTTGTGGCTATTTCAGAGCAGACGGAGCTTCACCTCCAACTCCAAAATCCAAATATTTCAACCATGTTTGCCCTGTTCTTCATGTTGTTTACCACCATCATTGCACCACTAATTCCAACCCTCTCTTCACAACCACCTTGTATTTGCGACGACATTAAATCGTCACTAAAAAACTTTTTTGTTACCAAGTTCGTTTAACGAAAGTTAGCGACGACATTTTTCGTCGCAAATATAATTAGCGACGATATTTAAAGCATTAGTGACGACTATATGCCATCGCTAAAGACCAAATTTCTTGTAGTGATCAGGACTGCCACAACTGAGAAGTTAACAACCATTACGTACGGTCTAGAAAATTCTAACAGGAAAGTAGGTGCATGCATCATGCATGTATTATTGTACTTGCACCGACTTTCCTATTCATAAAAATAGAAAGGTCCATGTCGCATGGGCCCCCACGTGGGCTTAAAGCAAGCTCTTTTTTATTTTTTATTTTTGGGTTATTTTTGTTTTCGGAAAAAATAACAAAATAAAACAAAAGAGGTTCATGCAAAAAATAAAAATAAGGTTGGTGAAGTCTGAGACTGCCTAAGTCTATCTACCAAACGATGGTGATCCAAGCAACTATAAAAAGCATGGCTTTGTGGGCATTTCAGAGCAGACGGAGCTTCACCTCCAACTCCAAAATCCAAATATTTCAACCATGTTTGCCCTGTTCTTCATGTTGTTTACCAGCATCATTGCACCACTAATTCCAACCCTCTCTTCACAACCACCACCACCCTCCCCCCCGTTTCCCCCCTTCACTCCGCCTCCACCACCAACAGCGCCAGCATTTGAGTTTACTCCAAGCCAACATTTTCTCCCATCTCCCCCTTTCACTCCATCACTACCAGATGGCTACATATGGCCTGCACCAACTCGACCACATAGAACACCCGTGTTGGTGTGGTTCCTGCTGGGGGGTCTCTTGGCTTCAATAATAATACTTATCTTAATCGCAATGCCAATTTACTGGCGAAAAGGGCCGAAAGGGGACACAGGGGATCCAGGGAAGCCAGGGCCGAAAGGGGAGACAGGGAAGCAAGGGGAGACAGGGAAGCAAGGGCCGCCAGGGCCGCCAGGGCTGCCAGGGCCGCCAGGGCTGCAAGGGCCGAAAGGGCCGCCAGGGCCACCAGGGCCGAAATGCTGCAAGTGCCACCATGACTGCCGGTGCTATGATATCTGCTAGGAAAAGATTACAGTAATTTTTTTTCCTATTTGTTTGGATTTTTATATTTTTTTTCCCCAGTTTTTACCATTTGGTTCGGTCTGAGTATTTGGGTGTCAAGTTTCTTATCTCTGTTCTATTTATGGTTTTGAAAACCGGCCGGAAACTGTTGTTCTTTAAACCCAAAATCCGCTCTACACAAAAAATACAGTGGCTGGGTCTGACGGGTCAGGCTGAAGCTTAAAAAATAAATAAATAAAAAAAAGATGGGGGCGTTGACGTTATGCAGTCCCAAAACACACCAAGTCCACAAAATAAAATAGAAATGAAAAGCACAAACCTTATCGTTACCCTGCTTCTTCTGCGTTTTCCAGTTTTCCTTCTTCTCCAATCTTCTGTGTTTTCTTTCTGCAATTATTCTTCTTGCTTCTCTGGGGTTTCTTACTTCCTCCCTCACTGGTACCCGAAATGGCAAAACCAAAAGAAATCAAAAGTTTTAGATTTTTTTTTTTTTCTTTTACCAATAAAGTTGTCTACCAATATGGCAGACGCTATCCCTTCTCCATGAAAAGGTTGGACATGTGGCCATGTTTTCACCATTCATTTGCTTTTAAATTTTTTAAACCATTTTCATTTAATTACATTTTTTATGAGACATTTAAATATCTAATTGCAGTAATTTATTGGTACTACAAAACCCACGTATTCATATGTTAAATTCATGTGTTATTGTAAATTAAAATTTATATTATAGATTAAAAAAGTATAAATATTATACATATTTGCATAAAAATATATAATTTTGTAAATATTTGTTTTGTCTATAATATAATTCTATCTTATCTTGATAGTATAATGTGAATTAATAATTTTTCTTTTTATCACTATTTTTTTAACAATTAATAATATTTTGTTGATATAAAAAATACATTTGAAAGATGGTTTTTATTTTTATTTTTTGGAACTATTTTAGTCATTTTTTCCATTTATACTAATTTATTATATTTATTTATATTTTAAATAATTTTTAAATTAATTATGATATCATCATGGTTCGACATTGGTTAGACCTCTATATAACCTCAAAAACCTTAAACTCCTTCGTTCTCTAGTTATTTGAACAGTCTGGGTTTCAAAACCATTATATAAGTTTGACAAGGTGTGTAGAAGTTGGATGATTTTTTGTGTCGTTAAGTAGGTTCTTTCCTGGGAATTTCTATTCAATTCGTATATGCTGTTAGGTTCTTCAAATGAGAAATTATTAGGACCTAGGTCCCAAGTAGTCCCAACCAATAATAAAAGGTCACACATTTAAAACAACTTTGATTCAACTTCCTAAATAAAAAAAAGAAACAAAACCACATAAATTTAACTCTAGTTATAAAAAANGGTTGGTAACTTGGTAGACTTGTTTTTTGTGGTAACTTGGTAGACTTGCTTTTTCTGTTTGAGCTGTTTCTTATTTTTTTTAGGTTGGTAACTTAGTAGACTTGTTTTTGTTTTGAGCTGTTTCTTGATGACAGTACAATTAGCCACGCATATTCCTCAAAAAATTATTGATGGTAGACCGAAGCATTATTGCACTCTGCACATTGGTCTAACTTTATTGCATTTTTTAAACCCGCCAAAAGTTTGTCCGGCTATACTGGTGGAAAATAAAAATAATGACTTTTTGGTCAAACCATAAGGATGCATGTGAAGAAAAAAATATATTGTATTTAATATTTGGGGAAACAAAAAGAAATATATATATATATATATATATATATATATATATTTTTTCTGAGAATGAATATATATTGTAATTTGATTTGATTCTAAGATTGAAGAATAAACTGATATCATCAACATGTTGGATTGATTTTTGACACCAATAATTATAGCGGAGCACAACTCTTTTGACATCTTGATTCATATTAAAGATATTTAGTAATAGGACGGAACCATGATTTGAACTTGAGCGGGGCCAAAGCTTAAAACAATTTTTTTTTTTATGAAAATAAAAACTAACATTTATTTCATATTCAACAAAATACTACATATAAAATAAGTGTTCCTAAACATTTGATATTATAAAAATGTCAACAAAGTATAACATATAAAATAAGTGTTTTTTAAACATTTTAACATATTTATCAAAATGGAACTTGATGTTATTTCAGAGGAGATCAAAAAATATATATATATTTATGGGCAAATCTTAATTTTCAAATTACATATGTATACCATTTTTTTATTATTATTTAATTTGGGGGAGGGGGTGCTATTAGGACCAAAATTTAAAATTTCAACATATATATATACACACTAGCTTTTTTTTTTTTTTTTGGGGGGGGGGGGGGAATGGCCCCCCGCCGTACTGTAGGTCCGCCCCTGTTTAGTAACAAACTAAGTAAAAAATATTATCATTCCAATTACAATATGTAATATAAAAACTATTGTGTGCTAAACGTTAATTTTTTTTAATACCAGTTATTATGCTCCTGCTATCTGACACGTTTCAATCAATATTCTTGTGTCCAGATTCTCGTGCAATGTGTTCATAAAAGTTAAAATGGAGAAAATGTTTCTGCTTCTCCAAAATATATATATATATATATATCTTCCGCTATAAAGAGCCTCCCTACCCTAACTCTCATTGTGCGAGTGAAAGAGAAAAAGAGAATGACAAAGCTAGCTCTAGTTCTATTGCTTTTCTCAATAGGCATTGCATACCATTGATGCACAGCACCAAAGAAGTAGATGAATGGATCCAAAAGCTGCATCATGCCAAAGAGAAAGTCTCTAGGCTCCATTTTTACTTTCATGACACTATCAGGCAAAAACCCAAGTGCAGTGGAAGTAGCCGAAGCATCAATGACTAAGAAATCACCCTCCTTGTTTGGACTACTCAACATCTTTGATGACCCATTAACAGAAGGGCCTGAACCCACCTCTATGCTTGTGGGTTGAGCTCAAGCCTCAAGGTCTATACGGGTCCGCTGGGCAACAAGAACTAAGCCTACTTGTGGCCATGAACTTTGTTTTCACAACTAGGAAATTCAATGGTAGCAGTCTCACTATTTTGGGCAGGAATGCAGCTCTGCAACCACTGCGTGAGATGCCAATTATTGGTGGGACTGGTGCTTTCCGATTGGCTCGGGGATTTGGGACAGCAAAGACGTATTTTTAAATTTACCATAGGAGATGCTATTGTCAACTACCATGTTGTGGCTATACATTATTATTATTTTTTTGTAAAATACGGTGGAGTTATAATATTAATCAAAAGCTACAGAAGCCCGAATAGAATGGGTTAGAACATTAATGTCATAGTCCAGAGCCTCCATAACAACAAAAGGAGGATTTACATAAGATACAAAAATTCATCTTGGCAGCGCCCAAGGTTTGCAAGCAAGTCAACAGCTTTATTGGTCTCCCTGTAACAGTGTTGCATGCGATACATCAGGAAAGCTTGAAGCATGCTCCTGCAGTCATTCACAATAGGTTGGGTTAACCAATTAGTATTGCTTGGTTTAGAGAAAAGATTGATGACTTCAGATGCATCCAGATTAATAATAAATTTGTCAATGTTAAGGTTTAAGCCATAGCTATTCCATCCCTTAAGGCCCACAACTCTACAAGAAGAACACTAGAGGAACCAATGAGTCTAGAGAAGCCCTAAACCCAAGCACCATTTGAGTCCCTAAGAAGACCCACCCCCCCCCCCCCCCCCCCCCCCCCCAAAAAGCACGACCTGAAGAAGGAAGAACTGACGCATCAGTGTTCAGTTTAAACCATCCCACACTTGGCTTAGACCAGGTAGCAAAACGTTGGATTTTCTGGGCATGGAGCGTGAACCTTGGACGAGGAAGTGGAACTCAGCAACTTTTGCAATACAAGACTCCACGATATCTAGGCTTTGTTGTTTTCCATGAAATGCCATAGAGTTTCTATTCAACCAGAGAGTCCATAACCCGAAAAGGAAAATGACTTTCCAAGGTATACCAAGGTGCTTAGAAGGAAAACTACAGGTACAATTGAAATGAAGCCACTCAATAAGGGCACCCCAAGGATTGGATGACTTTAGAGTGCAACCCAAGTTTATTCCAGAAGCTAACCGAGCTTTGGCATTCTCTTAATAGGTGAACAATGGACTCAGGGTGATTGTTGCATAAAGGGCAAGATTGGTTAATGGTAAAACCCCTTGAACCCAACACTTCTTTAACCGGGATGCTATTGTAGTAACACAGCCAGAGGAAATGAGGATTTTTTGGGGAGCTTTCAGCTTCCAAATCCAGTTAGCAGAAAAAGTGTGGGGTTTAAAACATTTAACCCTTTAGCCAACATATAGGCAGATTTGAGAGAGAGAAAAAAAATACCATCCTTCGACGGAGCCCAAGAAATTTATTTATTTTTAAATATAAAAAAAAATTATTTCTTTATGCTTGGTGTATGAGAACTTGGATACGTGATAAAGAAAATTGTCTTGTTAGTTTTGATTATTCATCCACAATGGGAAAACAGGAGATGATTCAAAAACTCTTAGGAGTTGTTCTCACCCATAACCACCAACCCATCATCTTGCATAGTATTGCCTGCAACCACTGCTGCACATTTTGAGTTGAAACCACAGATAATCCATCTTCTTCCTACTTTTCATGGATTGGATAGAGAAGAACCTTATATGCATGTAAAGGATTTTCTTGAGATTTGTGCTACTTGTAAGTTCCAGAATTTCACTGATGACTCTGTTCGCTTGCGTTTATTCCCTTTTTCCTTGAAGGATAAGGCAAAAACATGGCTTAATTCTTTGTCACCTGGATCTATCACTTCATGGGAACTATTGGTCACAAAATTCCTCTCTAAATTTTCCTAATGGCCAAGACCAATGCTTGAGGAGAGAAATTGCAGATTTTTATCAGGATGAACAAGAGAAATTTTATGACAGTTGGGAGATTTAAGGACTTGATCTTAAAGTGTCCTCATCATGGTTTTAGTACATATTTTTATAATGGTTTGACTCAGACAAATCGTAACATGATTGAGTCCATGAATGGTGGTGGATTTTTGAGTCTTGTAGATGATGAGGCATACAATTTCTTGAGAATTTATCAGAAAGCTCACAACAATGGGATTTTTCCACTCGTAGAGAGAGATCTGCCCCTGCAATTAAGAAAGGAGGATTGTATGAAGTCAATGAAGATTTAGACATAAAAGCTAGGTTGGATAATCTCACTCGTAAGGTTGAAGCTTTAGCTTTAGGTAGAGGGATGAATTCTGTCAATCAAGTTCAAAGTGAAACATGTTCTATTTGTGCAAGTCCTATGCATACAACACAAATGTCTCCTTCCGTAACTGGGTACCCTAATTTTTATACTGAGCAAGCAAATGCACTAAATAATTATGGTAAACATTTGCTAGTCCATTTTTAGAGACATACAATCCAAATTGGAGGAAACCATCTTAATTTCTCATGGAGGCAAAATCAGCCTCCCACAAATATAGGTGGGCAACAAGGCATCAACAAAGTCAATTCGTCCACCTACTCAAGCATATCCTCCCATTCCTCAATCAACACCTCAGTTTGTAGCACCACCAAGACAACAACCATCTTTGGAGGAGTCTCAAAACTTTCATGCAATCAATGAGCCAAGCCATTCAAGAGATGAAAAGTTCCACCCATTTGAATACTCAAGCTATTTCAAAGTTGGAAAATCAAGTTGGCCAGTTAGCAACCCAAGTTAGAGAGAGGGAAAAAGGAAAGTTTCATAGTCAACCTATACCTAACCCAAAAGGGCAGTATGCAATTAATGATTCTTCTAGTTCTACTCATGCACATGAATTGTTCAGTCTATTACTACCCTTAGGTCTGGTAGACAAGTTGATAATCAAGTGAAAATGCTAGAAGTGGAGGATAATGAAATACTGTGTTAGAGGAAAAAGGAGTTCACATTTCACAGGATGATCATAAAGAAAATAAGGGCAACTCAACCTCAATTCCAATTCAGGATCTTAGTTCTCCCCTTGATAGGAGGTTTGTTCCTAAAGCTCCATTCCCTCAAAGTTTAATCAATCCTCAAAAAAGTGCGCAATTTGGAGATATTTTAGAGGTTTTTAAGCAAGTGCAAATTAATATTCCATTTCTTGATGCAATTCAGCAAGTTCCTGCTTATGCTAAGTTTCTAAAAGATCTTGTGACAATGAAGAGAAAAACAAATGTTCCTAAAAATGCATTTTTGACAGAGCAAGTTAGTTCAATCATTTAGAATAAATATCCAGTGAAATGTAAGGACCCTAGATCTCCTACAATTTCATGCAAGATTGGGGATTGTCTCATTGAGCGAGCTTTGTTAGATTTGGGGCAAGTGTGAACCTAATGCTATATTCAGTTTATTTACAGCTAGGTTTAGGGAGTTGAAACCCACAACCATGACACTTCAATTAGCTGATAGTCTGTGAAAATCCTAGAGGTATTGTTGAGGATGTGCTGATTAAGGTGGATGCATTCTACTTTCCTGTTGATTTTGTTTGTTAGACACTGAGCCTGCTCTGAATGCCAGTACACAAATCTATGTCATTTTAGGTCGCCCTTTCTTAGCCACATCCAATGCTTTGATCAATTGTCGGAGTGGTGTGATGAAGATTTCTTTTGAAATATGATTGTTGAGCTTAATATCTTTACATAAGTAAGTATAGATAAATGAGGTATATATATATATATATTTCTTTTTGTTTCCCCAAATATTAAATACAATATATTTTTTTCTTCACATGCATCCTTATGGTTTGACCAAAAAGTCATTATTTTTATTTTCCACCAGTATAGCCGGACAAACTTTTGGCGGGTTTAAAAAATGCAATAAAGTTAGACCAATGTGCAGAGTGCAATAATGCTTCGGTCTACCATCAATAATTTTTTGAGGAATATGCGTGGCTAATTGTACTGTCATCAAGAAACAGCTCAAAACAAAAACAAGTCTACTAAGTTACCAACCTAAAAAAAATAAGAAACAGCTCAAACAGAAAAAGCAAGTCTACCAAGTTACCACAAAAAACAAGTCTACCAAGTTACCAACCTAAAAAAAAGGAAATAGCTCAAACAAAAAACAAGTCTACCAAGTTACCAACCATACCAGGTGACCTCGCTGCACTACACTCTCTTAAACCTTACAAAGCTCCAGGTTCATATGGACTTCATGCGGGCTTTTTTCAACGGTTCTGGTTAATCGTTGGCAATTCGGTTAAGAATGAAGTCAAACAATCTTTCTACATTGGAAACGTTCCAGAGTATCTCAACAAAACTTTAATTACTCTCATCCCCAAGTGTAACAGCCCAGAAACGCTTAATAATTACCAACCCATAGGCCTATGCAACATGGTGTACAAGGTTATAACTAATCTTATCGTGGCTCACCTCCGACCAGCCCTAGAATACCTTGTCTCGCCACTTCAAACAGCGTTTGTGCCTAAGAGAAAGGGTGTTGATAACGCCATCATTTTTCAGGAGCACTCAATATCCAAAAAGAGGGGTAGAGAAGGAGTCATGGCTATTAAAATTGATTTGGAGAAAGCTTATGATCGTCTTGAATGGAGCTTTATTAAGAACACTCTTACTTTGTTTAAGTTCCCTAGCCACCTCATCTCCCTTATTATGAGCTGTGTCTCGTCTTCAACCATCTCGATTCTCTTTAATGGTAGGGCACTAGATTCTTTTCAGCCTTTAAGGGGTATTAGGCAAGGAGACCCCCTCTCCCCTTATCTTTTCATCTTGTGCATGGAAATCCTTGGGGCACTCATAACGGATAAATGTGAAGATAATTTGTGAGATCCAATTTCGACCTCTAGGGGTGGCTTGCCTTTTTCTCATTTATTCTTCACGGATGATCTTGTTCTATTCGCAAAAGTTGATGTTAAAAATTGCCGGGCTGTAAGAGAGGTGCTAGACACGTTTTGTGAGATTTTCGCCAAAAGATGAATGTTGGGAAATCTTGGGTATTTTTTTCACCCAATTCGGATCATAGTTGTAGAGAGGAGCTTTGCAACATATTAGAGTTCCACTCCACACCATCCTTGGGTAAGTATCTTGGTTTTCCCTTAAAGCACACATCGTCTCCGCAAGATTTTGGGGCGGTGATTGAGCAGGTTCAAGGCAAACTTGCGGGTTGGAAAGCTCATTTTCTATCTTTTGCTAGACGGCTTGTTTTAACACAAACTACTCTTTCCATTATCCTAAATTACTCAATGTAATGTGCTACCCTTCCGTCAAAGATTACCCAAGGTATTGATAGATTGTGTCGTAACTTCATTTGGGGTACAACGGATAACAAAAAAACGCTTTATCTAGTCAGTTGGTCGAAAATCACCAAAACAAAAAAGGAGGGTGGTCTTGGTCTTCAATTGGCCAAAGAAAAGAATTTGGCTTTACTTGCCAAACTCAACTGGCAATTTCATTAAGAGAAAGATTCACCATGGGCTAAAGTTCTTGCTCATAAATATACTAGAAGAGGTAGACTTTCTACATTCAAAAACATATCTTGTTCAACCACGTGGATGGCTTTAAGTAAAGGCGAAACAATATTCAAGAAGGGCATTAAGTGGATTCTGGGCAAGAATAGTTTATTATCCTTCTGGCATGACAAATGGTTGAGCAATGGGCCTATTAGAAGCCTTATTGCAGGCCCTTTCTAGAGGAATGAGGATACTATTTTGCTGAGGGATATTACTCAAAACAGTTTCTGGAATTTGTGGTGCTTATCATTTGTTCTTCCTTTCTCTTTAAGCCAGAAAATAAAAGCCACTCCCATCCCTATGTCAACGGCTGGGGTAGATAGAATTTCTTGGTTTTCTTCTCCAAATGGGGAGTTCGAGCTTAAGGTATCTTATAAGCTAGCATGTACGACACATAACAACCCCCATTGTGATCATTTCATAGGAAATTGGATCTAGAAAATTTCTATGCTGCCTAAGATCAAATGTTTTCTTTGGCGATACTTTCATCGAAGCATACCAACCAAAGAAGTTCTGAATATGAGAGGGTTGAACATACCTCCCTGCTGCCTATTATGTAATGCTAATGTAGAATCCATTATTTATACATTGAGATATTGTCAACATGCTCGGGATTTCTGGAATTCTTTTCCCCCTCCAATTCAGTCCAATCTATTTTATGGCACAAATTTATTGGTTTGGCTGCGGATTAACTGTACTTCTCATCTTCATTCCTCTGTGGGCATCCCTTGGAGCACTCTCTTTACTTTTGGTGTGTCATGTCATTGGCTTAGACGTAACAATTTTATCTTTAGGAATAAGCACATCAAAAAGCCTCTTATGGCTGAAACAATTGCTAAAGCATCTAAGTTCACCTTTCTCAATGTGAATGAAAGACACCGCTGCTCACTGACAACTATTCAAGTCCGGTGGCTACCTCCTCCGGAGCATTGGTTTAAGTTAAATTCAGACGGCTCTTCTTTAGGTAACCCAGGCAAAGCAGGTGGAGGTGGATTATTCTGTAACCATAGTGGAGAATGGGTGTGTGGATATTCTAGAGCCATTGGGCACACCACCAATGTGGCAGCAAAACTATGGGCATTACGGGATGGCATTAATTTGTGTTGATTTAAACTTGCCCAATGTCTTAATTGAACTTGATGCCAAGCTAATGGTTGAGTTGTTGCAGAAGGATGAAGGTAGTTTTAATAGCAATGATACTATTATGGTTGACTGCAAGGCTGGTCTGCAGAAGATCTAGAGAACTAGAGTTCTACACTGCTATAGAGAGGCCAATAAGTGCTCTGACGCCCTTGCTAGAAGAGGAGCTCTACTTTCCCATGATTTTGTAATTTTCCATTACCCCCCATAGTGATGTTTCCCTTTTGCTCAGCCTAGATGCTGATGGAATGGTGTATGAGTGTAATTGCTCAGTTGTTGATGTTTTTTAGTTAATGATATTATCTTGATTACCCCAAAAAAAAAAAAAACATACCAAGTGACAATACTAAAATTACATGCTCGTCAATGCAATGGACAAATATTAAATTTACATGCTCGTCCATACATATGACGAGCATCCAATCCACATGACCGTCCATGAGAAGATGACTACATAGCATTAATGGCACAGTAATAAATGGTTTCGTAACCAACGAGCTCCAATGGTTAGAAAGGCCAACCGTGAACTAGTTAAGCCTCCATTTAAGTGTAGACAGACGTTACTCAAAACAGCCAAAAGAGACATTAAAAGGCTGCCATCAGTTACACTCATAATGAGCCTTCGAATGGTTGTACTATGGCTAAAAATAAGCCACCAAGTACCAAGAGAAAGGTACACAAATTCAAACAGATAGAATTATATTATGATTCTCTGAGAGATATTGATCCTATTGACTTAATCATTGGAGAACCATTGACTTACGCCACTTCGGTGTCTTTTTCTTTCACCTTTGTAGGGAACATTACCTCATCCAAGCTTTTAGACGAGTTCATCAACTAACGACCGTTTTTGGCTTCATCACTAGGTTCAAATGAAGGAGGCTTCCTAATCTAAGTAGCTTGCTCAAAGCCATATACAATTTCAATCAACTTTGGCTCTGAACCTTTTAGTTTCCCAGAACAAGTACCAATTGAAACCCTTTTACTATCATGTCTTGCAGGGACACTAATTCTAGGGAAGCCCCTAATTACAAGGGCAGAAGTAACACTAACTTCTGTTTGGGCTATTTTTTTTTTTTAGAATAAAGACCAGAACTTCATAAAATTAAGAAATGCGGCTAAATCAGTGATGCAAATCACGTTATGAAGAACAAAGAGTTTTTCTTGTTTTCCTTTTCCTATTTGAATTAGGATTTATTTACTCTAGTACTTTGAATTAAAATCATTTTCCTAGTTGAATTGGGATTTTAATTGTTTTTCTTTTCCTAGTTAAATTGTTTTTCCTTTCTCAAGTAGAAATAGGTTTATTATTTCTTTTCCTAAAAGGACTAGGAGAAATTCTATTCCTATAAATACTCTTTATAGAAAGGTTATTTATGTTATATGTGTTTTTTAATAAAGTTTGTTAGAAAGGTTTTCTCTATTATTTTTCCTACTGGCCTAGTGTTCTTATAGAACTTAGGTTTCGTGGAAGAGTTGTAGTAATTGTGTGTTATAGATTCTAGTTCTACACGCCTACGCTGCATTAGTTAGCATCAGAGCTAGGTTAGGTTCCTACCATGGCACAAGGATCACATGGGGGAAGGCGCACTATTGTAAATGGTGAGTATGAATGCGATGAGATTGTACGCAATATGCAACTAGAGGCATGCTTTCAACGGAAGGAAAAGCAGTTTGAAGCGCTGACAGAGCAGTTGTCTGCCTTAGCCATTGTTAACCAACCTCAAAACCGTAGTCCAACTCTACGTTTTGTGGAGGAAGATGAGGTAGACTATAATGTTGGGGATGAGATGGAAAATCCATTTGCTGGACATAGGAGGAGGAGGGAGAAACCCTTGGTTTCATACAATTCAAACAAATGGGAATCTGGGTTCAAATTAGATATTCTAGAGTTCAAAGGTTGTTTACAACCTGAAGAATTCCTAGATTGGGTTGCTACGGTTGAAGAAATTTTGAAGTTTAAGGAGGTGCTGCAAGACAAAGGAGTTTCTTTGGTGGCGACCAAATTCAGAGGACGTGCTGCTACATGGTGGTAACAATTAAAGCAAGGCCGTATTTGCCAAGGTAAATCTAAAATCAATGCTTGGGAAATTTTTTTTGAAACATATGCGTGCTGCATTCTTGCCCCATAATTATATGCGTACATTATATCAACAACTACACAATCTATAGATGAGTATACTCGAGAGTTTTATCAACTTGTAGCTAGAGTTGACCTTGCAAATTCGGAAGATCAATTAGTTTCACGTTATATTGGGGGCATGAGGCAACAATTTCAAGATACTTTGAATTTATTTGACCCAATTTCTGTATTCGAAGCCCATTAGAGAGCTTTGCATTTAGAGAAGATGATGAATAGGAGGACTAATATGGTTTCAAATAGTAGTGGCAACCAATTACCACAAGTAGCTCCTCCTTATGGTGCAACTACACAATCTACACAAGGAAAAGACCAAGTTAATCAAGCTAATCCACAACCCAACCGTATTGCAGCTAGTAGTTCTGACCCTCGATGTTTCAAGTGTGGTGAGGCAGGGCATAGAATGGCTGATTGCAAGAAGGGTGGCTGGCATGGTAAGGGTTTATTTATTGAGAGTGAAGAATGTAATAATGATCATTTAAATACCTTTGAACAAGAAGCTATTTATGTTGTTGAAGAGGAAGAGGAGTATGTGCAAGGGGATGATGGTCTTTTGTTAGTTACAAGAAGGGCATGTTTCACACCTCGCAAACCTAAAGGTGAGGATTGGCTTCGAATCAATATCTTTCAAACTAAATGTACTATGGGGGCAAGGTATGTAGACTTGTTATTGATTCTGGAAGCTGTGAGAATGTGGTATCAGAAGAGGCTGTTCAAAAATTGGGATTAGCAACAGAGATGCACCCTAACCCTTACAAACTATCTTGGCTCAAAAAGGGCAATGAGGTAACTGTATCTAAACGTTGCTTGGTTTCTTTTTCTATTGGGTTGAAATATAAGGATAATGCATGGTGTGATGAGGTGGTTATGGATGCATGTCATCTTCTCCTTGGTAGACCATGGCAATATGATAGAGAGGTTCAACATGATGGTAGGAAGAATACATACAGTTTCATGTTTGGTAGCACACAAATTATGTTGTTGCCTTGTAAGGAGATTGAACCTGAGCCAACTTCAAGATGGGGTAATAATCTCTTAGCTAAAAGGGCATTTGTTGAAGAGATGTTTGATTCGGGATTGGTGTTTGTATTGTTGGGAAATGAGAGCTCAAAGGGTAGTGTAGTACCATAGGCTGTGAAATCTTTATTAGATGATTTTGCAAATGTATTTCCTAATGATCTACCTGAGGGGTTACCGCCACTCTGAGATATACAACACCAAATTGATCTTGTACCAAGTTCTAATCTACCTAATCACCCACACTACCACATGAGCCTAAAAGAGCATGAAGAACTTAGAAGACAAGTAGAGGGTTTGTTGTTAAAAGGGCACATTAGAGAGAGTCTTAGTCCCTATGCCTTGCCAGCCTTACACCCAAAAAGGATGGATCATGGTGAATGTGCATAGACAGTCATGCCATCAACAAAATTACGGTCTACTATAGATTCCCTATTCCTCGGTTGGATGACTTGCTTGATCAGTTATGTGGTGCTACAGTGTTTTCTAAGCTGGATCTAAAAAGTGGGTACCATTAAATTAGAGTATATCCTGGTGATGAGTGGAAGATAGCATTTAAGACACGTGAGGGGTTATATGAGTGGTTAGTAATGCCATTCGGACTTTCTAATGCTCCTAGCACCTTCATGTGTGTTTTGAACCAAAATTCTCACCCCTTCATCGGCAAGTTTGTTGTAGTTTATTTTGATGATATCCTGATATATAGTGCCAATATTGATTTACATCTCCAACATCTTTGAGAGGTACTCATAGTTCTAAGTAGGGAGAAATTTTATGCTGCCATAGCCAAATGATTTTTTATGATAGATGGTGTTTTATTTCTTGGTTATGTAGTGTCTAATGATGGATTATTAGTTAATGAATCAAAGGTTACTACGTTAAACAATGGCCAATACCAACCACAGTCCGTGAGGTCCGCAGTTTCCATGGGTTGGTGTCATTCTACCAGCGGTTTATCCTTGACTTTAGCACCATCATGGCATTGATTACAGATTGCATGAAGGCTAGTAAGTTTTTGTGGACAACTGAAGCCACAAAGGCGTTTCATCAAATCAAGGAAAAGCTTACTACAACACCTATTCTAGCTCTTCCTAATTTCTCTCAACCATTTGAGTTACATTGTGATGCATCCATGGTTGAAATTGGAGCTGTTCCTAGTCAAAATGACAAACCAGTGGCCTACTTTAGTGAGAAGTTGAGTGGGTCAAAATTGAATTACAACACTTATGATTTGGAATTTTATGCAATAATTTGCGCTTGAAGCATTGGAGTTCTTATTTGGCCTATCATGAGTTTGTCCTCTATTTTGATCATGATGCTTTGAAGCATATTAATAGCCAAGACAAGCTCTCATCTCGGCATGCAGTTTGGGCTGCTTATATTTAACAATTTTCTTTTGTCATTAAGCATAAATCCGGAGCATTGAATAGAGTGGCAGATGCTCTTAGTCGACGAGCCTCTTTGCTCATCATAATGCAAACCAAAGTGCTGGGGTTTGATTTATTTCGTGAGTTGCTTTCTAGTGACCCATACTTTGGCCTTATAATGAATGATGTGGCGACAAGAAAGTGGTTTGACTTCCTTATACACGATGATTTCCTTTTTAAAGAGAATAAACTATGCATTCCTGATAGTAGCCTACACTTAAGGGTTATTCAAGAGCTGCGTAATGAAGGCCATATGGGTTGTGATAAAACCATAAAGCTTGTGACAAACTCTTATTTTTGGCCAACCATGTGAAAAGAGATTACCAAGTTTGTTGAGAGGTGTCATATTTGTCAAGTTTCCAAGGGCGCTACAACCAATGCTGGCCTATATATGCCTCTTCCCATACTAGACCAGCCATGGATTCATGTCAGTATGGATTTTATCTTGGGATTACCACGTACACAACGAGGTAACAATTCAATTTTTGTTGTTGTGGACCGGTTTTCCAAAATGGCCTACTCTATTGCTTGTAAGAAGACCTCAGATGTAGTTAATGTCACTCAACTTTACTTTAAAGAGGTCTATCGCCTCCATGGCTTGCCACAATCAATTGTTTCAGACCGTGATGTGCATTTTCTTAGTCACTTCTGGCGTTGTTTATGGTGTTTGGCCAACACCACACTTAATTTTAGTAGTGCCTATCATCCTTAAACCGATGGTCAAACAGAAGTGGTAAACCGTTCCTTGGGCAATTTACTTCAGAGCTTGGTGAGTGATCATCTTAAATCTTGGGATCAACACTTGTACCAGTCAGAATTTTCTTACAACTGTTCTGTTAATCGTAGCACTGGCTTTAGTCCCTTCGTTATTACTTATGGCTACAACCCACGCACACCACTTGATTTGGCTCTTATTCCTGACTTGAAGCGTGTCAATGTGAAAGCTAAGGATCTAATCACACAAATTCAAGAAATTCATACGGCTACTACTAAGCATTTACAAGAGACTTCTGCTAAGTACAAACAAGCCGTTGACAAGAAACGTTGAGTAGTAGAATTTGAGATTGGTGATTTTGTTTGGGCAATTTTGACCAAAGATCACTTTCCTGTGGGAGAGTACAACAAATGAGTTGCTAGAAAGATTGGTCCTTTGGAGATTCTTGAGAAAATTAATCTTAATGCCTATTAGTTGAAACTTCCAAGTCATATGTGTACATTTGACGTCTTCAATGTTAAGCATCTTGTTCCATATCGAGGAGAGAATTCCAATCTAGACTCCAAACTCGAGGACAAGTTTCTTCCAACCCAGGGAGGATGATGCAAATCACGTTATGAAGAACAAAGAGTTTTTCTTGTTTCCTTTTCCTATTTGAATTAGGATTTATTTACTCTAGCACTTTGAATAAAAATCCTTTTCCTAATTGAATTGAGATTTTAATTGTTTTTTTTTTTCTAGTTAAATTGTTTTCCATTTCTCAAGTAGGAATAGGTTTATTATTTCTTTTCCTAAAAGGACTAGGAGAAATTCTATTCTTATAAATACTCCTTGTAGAGAGGTTATTTATGTTATATGTGTTTTTTAATAAAGTTTGTTAGAGAGGTTTTCTTTATTATTTTGCCTACTAGGCTAGTGTTCTTGTAAAACTTAGGTTTCGTGAAAGAGTTATAGTAATTGTGTGTTATAAATTCTACTTCTACATGCCTATGCTGCATCAATCAGCTTGTTGAAGTACAAAAATAAACTACGGTGAAAGGTGGAAGGGTTAAGAGGTTTTGCCCATATTCAAGTAAATCTTTTGAACCCAGAGGGGCCCAAAGGGCCCGAGCCTCCCCTGCCCAAAAGAAATTTTTTTTATTGGATATATTTAGGCTTTTTTAGGGTTGGCCCTTCTCTTCTAAAACCCCCTTTTTTTTTTTGGAGAAAATCTCTTCTAAAACCTTAGTCCTCTCCCGTAAAAGCCCACACAGCCCAACCCAAAATAATTAAAAGCCCTATTCAAAATTTTGCCCAAGGTCGGTTACAGCTTAACCTAATTCAGGAAAAAAAAATAATAATAAAAAAAAAGAGGAGAGAGAGAACGAGAGACTATAAAAGAGAGAGACCTCACCCAAAAAAAAAAAGAAAAAAGAGAAGAGAGTGACGGTGACAGTGAGTGACTCACTCCGCCAATCACGCCGCCGCCGCCACAGCATTCATACACACCTCCAGCTGCCGCCACCGCCGCTGGCCGCTACAGCCTCCACCCTCCATCCCGAATCCCGATCTGCTTTAAGTATGATTTTTCTCTGTACAATTATAATGTTTGTGNTTCTTTTAAAGAGATAAGCTATCATGTTGATAGTGGGCAACAATGATAGTGTGACAGAGATAAAGAGACAGAGAGACAGACAAAACATAATATTTTAAAATTAGATCAGTTTTTTTTTTTTTTGAGAAACAAATTAGATCATTAATTATTTTGTGTTTAAAAAAATTGAAGGTGGTTACAAATTTTTTTTATAAAGCTAAAAAATCATAAACAATTTAAAATATTATATCTAGTCATCTAGTTGAAATTAGTATCAAAATGTGTAATAGAATATATAATAATAGAAAAAAAGGTAAATAGTAAATAAGCGGGTTTAAAGCATACGAATGCAACCATAATAATTATTTTTTGCTTTAATGTGAACCGCTGCTGACTGCTGGTTGAGACTAATGACTTGTCCAGTCAAATTTTCTAATGATTTAGCGAAATTTAATTTTTTAGCTGAAATTAATTAATTATTTTTTTGCTGAAAATTAGATAAATAATAGTAAAAGTTAGTTGAAATAGAACCAAAATGTGCAATAGAATCATAAAAATATGAAAAAAAAAGTTAAATAGTAAAATAAGCTGGTTTTTAAACCATACCAACGCACCATAATAATATTTTTGCTTTAACGTGGAACCGCTCCTGACTGCTGGTTGAGACTAATGACTTGTCCAGTCAAATTGGTCTAATGATTTAACGATTTCACAATATTTTCACAAAAAAATTTAGAGTAAATTGTTATTAATTTTAATTTAAACTTACTACTGAAATTACATTTTTTCACAAGCAGCAGCAAGTAACAATATTCTAGCAGTTAAGATTTTAAAATATAGAGAATGAGATAATGAGTGGCTTTAATTATTTGGGTGGGGAAGTGACATGGCTGTATTATAACCATGTGGCATTGCCACATAAGTGAAATGTACCATTCTGTGCACTTTTTTTTTTGGTAATCAACGCATGGATTAATATTAAGAAATAATAAGTCTGTTACAAAAAGCAGTTTCGGCTTTCTCTCTAGCCAGTAAATCAACCACTACATCCGGTGGGTTATACAAAAGATGAACATCAAAATCATGGTTAAGGTCTGCTCCCAAGCGAGCCAGACAGTCAGCACAATCTTTAGCTTCTATAAACACATAGTTACTGTGCACTTTACTATGTGCGTTACATGTGCACTAACGTATATATATATATATATATATATAAACAGAACTGAAGAGTGGAGAAGATAGAAAAGAAAGAAAGAAATTGACGCAGAGGCAGGCGGGTTTGTGAAAGGCTGTTAGCAAGGCGTACACAATCGCAAGTCTGATATTTGTCAAATACAAATAACAAAATGTTAAAATTTTTCAATTCACAAATGCGGAGTCACTATGACTGTTTGTGTTTGATGATTCTGAATTCTATATTGGGAAAAAAAACGCAACTTCACCTTTCTGTTTCTATCATTCTCAGGTGCTTTCGGAGAAGAATCAGGAAATTGAAGACGAGAAGAAGAAGAAGAAAAAAATAGAGAAGGTCTTTATTTTTATTTAATTGTGGTTTTTATTCGCAATATTACCATGCATTTATATATGTATAGTTTGCTGATAGTGATTATATTGCGTTTGACAAACTGCTAATTTATATATGTGTAGTTTGTTTTCCCTGAGTATGAGTTGCTGATTGTGATGTATTTGATTAATTGTCAATATATATATATATATATGTGTGTGTGTGTGTGGTTGAGTTCGAGTTATATTTACAACACTCAGTGTTTTTTTATTAAATGCAAAATTTAAAAAATCCACAGTTAGATAGATTTTTTTTTTCTCATACTCTAAGTGCTTGCAAAATTTCAAAATGATCTAAGATAAATAGCTATATCATTGTTTAAATTTAAATTTTTTGTATTTAAAATTGTAGATGGAATAATAAAAATAGCATTTGATTCACATGAAACGTCTTAAGAATAAAGAGAATATGTAATTTAACTGTGAGATTTTTGAAATATTGATTATTTAAAGAGTTATTAAGTGGTGTACGAGTACAACAAAGGTAACTTGAACCCAACCCACACACGAGTGTGTGTAGTTTGTTTTCTATTAGAGTGAGTTGCTAGGAAGCTTGGGCACTGGTAGGACATGTGTATGGCATCTCAAATGAAATGTTTGTGCTTCCTAGGTGAGTTGCTGATTGTGATGTATTTGTTTACTTGCCTTGTAATTTTGGTTCCATTTGTTTGAATTGAAAACGTTGGATGTGTGTTAATATATATATATATATATTTTTATATAATGTTTGGAGTGTTTGGAATATGACCCCCTCATGCCTAATGTGAACAATGGAGAGAGAGAGAGAGAGAGAGAGAGAGAGAGAGAGAGAGAGAGGAACTGGTGTACCTTTGAAGATGTGGGACTTTAAATTGTTCATTTGAAATCATCTATTGGGTCATAGTGAGCTCAAATATGTGGATTGGTCTTATGGCCTATGTTCACAATATAAAGCCCTAGCGGATATATCTTTATTGTATTCTCAACTGTGCATTCCAATCTAGGAAGCACGGACATGGATATGGGTACGGGTGCGACATGGCAGGTAGGACACGGATTTGACACGGGTACATCACTCCAAATGAAGTGTCCATGCTTTCTAGATTACAATGAACCCAGTATGGTATATATAGAGGCTAGGGTTAGGTTTACATGAGCTTACAACATAATTAGATATCTTGGACCATTACGCATAATTTACTTATAAACCTAATATCTTTAACCCTAGTATGGTATATATTATGTTTTCTTACTTCCATTTTCTTATTATATTTTTGTAATAGTAACTTTTTTTTACTTCAATTATTTTCTCTTCTAGAACAAGAACTGGATAGAAAGTAAATTTGCAGTAAAACATTGCATTTTATTCTTGAAAGTTATTTTCTTAGTGGGAATAACTTTTAACCTTTTTTAAAAATAAATTATTGGTCAAATTGAATGCATAATTTTTTGGCAGGCAAGGGAGAAGAAATTGAAAAAGCAAAAGGCTTTAGAGAAAGCTGCTAAACTGCAGGTAACAAGAACATATTTTTTGTAGAGTGGATCATATATTTGCATGACTTGCTTTAATGAATTATTGATGCATATGAGGATTGTGTATAATGATTAGTGTGCTCCATTTTTTTTTTAGGCGCAACAAACATCAACTACTAGAAAAAGGAGTGAAAAGAAAATGGTGAAGCGTGGGGGGAAGGAAGAGACTTCTGAGGACTTTCTTGATCCTGAAACACCTTTTGGCAAGAAGAAAAGACTGTCTAGTCAAATGGCAAAGCAGTACAGTCCTACTGCAGTTGAGAAATCGTATGTGTTGTTTTCTTTTAATCTCTTTCTGTATGAAATTGATCGTAATTGAAACTTACTATTTTCATCCTTGATTTTGCTGATCTAGGTGGTATGCATGGTGGGAGAAATCTGGGTTCTTTGTTGCAGATGCGAAGAGCTGCAAACCCCCCTTTGTTATCGTGAGTTTCTTTCTGGAATTCTTTAAAAAAAATTCTGGAATTATAAGAAAATTTTTGTTTGTTAATGTTTTTTGTTTTCCTATCACAAAGGAAATTTTGAACAGAAACAAATAGTGACTTTGGTGTGAGTTAGATTTGAAAACAACTTTCATGTGCATCTTGAGTGGTTTTTAACGTCTCTAGAATATTGAAGAATATGGTTAAAATTTTCTGAGAAGCAAGCCAAACTATTGATAAGGGCTTGTATATTTTTGCAACTGACTGGAATACAAAAAAAATATCAAGTAGTGATGCAATTGTGACAGGACGGACTTGAAGCCCAGCTCCTAGGATTTTGGTTGCAATGTAGGATGAGGTTGTAAATTGGAGGGATTTGAATAGCAGAGATGAGAATAGTAACTAATATGGATGAGACTGAGGAATAGTTACTATGATTTGTTTTCTGCCTGTCTAACGAGTAGTTTTGTTGGCAAACAACTTTTTCTTGTAAAATTTTACTCAATTTGTTGTCAATTTGTTTATTAGGATTTGAGTTATGACTGGTTAAGTTTGCCCATACATTCTGGCCATTTGAGTTTTTGGTACTAACTGTCTGTTTAACTCCTATGAAGTATGAATTGATTATGTATGTATGTAAAAACTTTAATCTTGAGAATTTAGCCATTTGATAAGTGCATTATGATCTTACCTATAAAATAAAAAATAGAAAATGAATGCATCATAATCTTGAGAATTCTCATAAGTAATAACTGTACAAATGTAAAAGAAATGTATGAAGCGTGCTATGCAACATGTAAAGACGAATTGATTAAGTTAAATGCAAGTTTAACTGAAAGGAGTAAGATACAAGTATGTATATTTAATTACATTACCTGGTTGTGTACTCATAATTTCTGTTCTTGACTCGGTTCCTTTATTTTGTAGGTCTTGCCACCTCCAAACGTGACTGGTGCCCTCCATATAGGCCATGCCCTTACTGCTGCTGTAGAGCTCCTGTGGTTTCCTAAAATCTTATGTTTATGCTATACATCTTCCATCTTCCTTGTGGGTTTTTTTAATATGAATTGGTATATACTGCGTGCAGGATACGATTATTCGCTGGCGGAGAATGTCTGGATACAATACCTTGTGGGTTCCTGGTATGGACCATGCTGGGATTGCAACGCAGGTTCTTATTCCTTTTTCTATTTAAACAAGTTGTTAGTATATTATGCTTTTTAAAATTTCTGTTTACTGTTGACCTTGAGTGTAACGACCCAAGAAAAAGTGCCAACATTTGCCTTATACCTCAAAAAGGACTAGACACAATTGTGGCTCCTTGTGGTTGTTAATAAAGCCTAGATCTACCTTGTATATGCTCGATGTACTCATTACACACCCACAGAACACAATCAAATTTGGATCATCACAGTGAGCATTTAGCTTTTTGCAGTTCTATATTGCTCAATGACATGTAGCTTTGAGAATGTTAGTGGGCATCTTTTGGGTTGGGGAGAGTGAGGGCACATATTAATCAGTGGCATAATGCTGTATGAATGCTATCCGTTCATCCAACTTCCTGTGAGATCTTTGGGTGTTAAAGGTTTGTGGGGATTGGTAGGAGCCATATAACTCGGTAGCATAATGCACTCAGAAGGCTCTGTGTGCACCCAACTAATTTATAAGATGTTCTACCAGCACTGACCCTCACACATGTTATCATCCTTTAATTGACTGAATTCAGCCCTCACCATTCAGCCCCAAAGAGACATCAGGATTGCTGCTTTTGCTTATTTTTACCCCTAAGCTTTGTAGGAAACTGAAAGCTATCTGTGGCCTCTGCATTCTGCGCCCAATGTTTTGCATAAATCAATCTGAATTGGCTTTGGACCGAATCTCTGTCTAGGGAGGAACTTTGAATGGGTCCAACCATATGACTAGATGGCATTATCAGGCTTGAACTTATTATATGTCATATGCCTTTCAATAAGCATCTTTGGCTAATAGCCCATTTTCAAGCTTGCTTTACCCTTCCTACAAATATGTACTTATGCTTGCAAGTTGTAAATGAATTTGAATATTATTTACAGTACAGGCTATTTGTCAGTCAATTGTTTAATTTGAGGTGTTTTATTCTTTTTACTTAATCGTTTTAGGTTGTTGTGGAAAAGAAGATAATGCGTGAAAGAAAATTAACCAGGCATGACATTGGTCGAGAGAAATTCGTATCTGAAGTGAGTTCAAACTCTCTCTCTCTCTCTCACACACACACACACACACATTTATCCTGATGTTTCCATTATATTGTGTTGAAAGGTCTGGGATTGGAAAAACAAGTATGGTGGCACCATTTTACAACAATTATGTCGTTTGGGTGCCTCTCTAGATTGGTCTCGTGAGGTAAGGGTTTAGTTTGATATAACCATTTTTACTTTGTCCATAGATAGTTTTGTATCATGATATATAATATTAATAAATGTATATGTTGGCCCATATCAATTAATTTGTAAAATGGATACTCATACAAATTAATCATGTGCCAGCAATCAAATCTGAACTGGTGAACAAGGCCATTCAGTCCTCTGCTCTACCATTTGTGGATAAAGCACACCATTCTTAATGATTTGCTTTTGTTTTTCTATCAGATTCAGTCACGAATCTCTTATTCTTTCTTCTTACCCATTCTCTGAGTGATTTTGCACATTTTTCTTCTTTTTAGTGCTTCACAATGGATGAGAAAAGATCAAGAGCTGTGACTGAAGCTTTTGTTAGGCTTTACAAGGAAAAACTTGTTTATAGGTATGCTTTGACATCAGGGGAACTTGTATATTCTTTATCATGGTGATCGTCCATGGTTTTTTTTTCCCCCTCCTCTCTCTCTTCCCGACCCCATCCCTTTTAAATCACCCAATAAGAGAAAATAAAAAGAAAAGTGGCCTTTTTACTGCATGTTGTTTGTAAGAAATTTTAAATATGCTAAATTTACTTTGAGGGCTTTACACATTTCATTGTATAAATGATTGTTATTAATTCTTAAGTTAATAATTTTAAACTTTCCTAGCATTCATATTTTTCTTTTAACTTTACAACCCCTTTACCCATCAGGGTGAATCTTGGTTTGCTCTTTAGTTGAACCCCGGTGTAACCTCAAAACCTTGAATCTCTCATTGACTTATAATGCTATTTGTCTGCTGTTTGAAGTTTCTCTATTACATCCTTTACTCGCAGAGATGAACGTCTAGTGAATTGGGATTATGTGTTACGGACTGCTATATCTGATATTGAGGTAAGTCATGTCCTCTAGCATGCAGTCTTTATAATGAACTCTTTTAGATTTTTTTTTTTAAAAAAAAAAGGCCTTTCATGGATTCTGAATTTATTGAAGTTACTTGTTCTTGAAGGTAGAGCATATTGAAATCAAAGAAAGGACTTTACTAAATGTTCCAGGATATGAGAAACCTGTGGAATTTGGTGTTTTGACTTCATTTGCTTACCCTTTGGAAGGGGAGCTTGGTGAGATTGTTGTGGCTACTACTAGGGTGGAAACTATGCTTGGAGATACAGCTATTGCTATACATCCTGATGATCCAAGGTACAATCATCTTCGTGGAAAATTTGCCATTCATCCCTTTAATGGAAGAAAGCTTCCTATAGTTTGTGATGCGACTCTTGTTGATCCAAAGTTTGGGACAGGTGCTGTTAAGGTAAAATTATTTTAATGGCTATTGAAACTTGCATTAAAATTTCCTTTTAAATTTTATGTTTCTAGGATGCAATAACTCATATTCCATGAATGATCCTACAGATTACCCCGGCTCATGACCTGAATGATTTTGAATTTAAAGAGCGTCATAATTGTGAGTCCAACATTATTGAGTCCATCAACATTTTTACTGATGACAGGAAAATAAACAGCAATGGTGGCTCAGAGTTTGCAGGGATGCCACGATTTAAAGCTCGAGAGGCAGTTATTGAATCATTACAAAAGAAGGTATTGGTACTACATTACTGTGTATATAAGGTAATTAACTTAATTCTGTCTGAGGCTATAAAAATTATATTCTAGATATAACATATTTTTTGTTAGTCACATTATGGAACTTTGGGTGAGGGTGATTGAACATAGGTTAAGACATGAAATGAAACTTAATGTCAAAGAATTAATATGGTTTTATGCTAGAGAGATCTACCTTGGAAGTTATTTTCTAATTATAATTATTGTGCATATAGAGTTTAAATCTAATATATCTAATGTAGGGAAATATCATAATCAAAAATTTTCTTTACCATGTTCCTAATTCTAATGGATAAGAGGTTGTCTTGTCTACAAAACCATGTTTTGGAAGAGTTGCTGTAACGTGCGAGAGAGAACAGTACAAGGGGAAAAAAAAAATTAAAGAACGAAGACAGAGTGAGAGAGTTTCCATCTGACAGTAATGGGAAGAGAGAGAGAGAGATAGAGAGAGATCGGTAATTCTTAATAAATAGAAATAAATTAATGAAATTAAAAAATAAAACAAATCCCTGTGTGGGGAGCTTTAGCTGTAACAGTGGTAAAGTCCATCTTTTGTTTGTTTCCTGTTTCTTTTATTATTTTTAATCTTTAGCTACCACACTGTTGGGTTCCATGAGTTTTAGAAAATGAAAACAAAAAAAGGCTGAAAAAAGCCTGACCAAACTGGCTCTTAGTTAGCATATTTTCTTGTTTTGTAGGACGAAGTGCCTTGTGTTAGTGAACAAACTCTGTATGAATTACTGGTTCAACTGAAGCATAAGATAATCTCAATATGAATTTTTGATTCTCTAGAAGTATTTTTTAGCTCCATTGTAGTTCATGAGAGAGAGTGACAGAGGATTTATGGTGGTCTTTTGTTTTCAGCATAGGTTGCTATACAAATTTTGTTCTAGAAATTTTTTTATTTGGCTAAAATTTGCTCCACCGTGTTAGTTTTTCTATATCAGGATTGGACTATTGTCATGTTAGTATAGTTACACTGTTCTTTTTTTTTTGTTTTTGTTTTGATAAGTAGGTTTAATGCTCTGCTCTTTGTGTCTGAAAGTATTTTTGATAAATTCTCTGTGTATAACGTTATCTTTATCCTATATTCATGTAATGTGTCCAATTCAAAATTTGTTTGACCACTTCATGTAACACTGCAAGTTTATGTTATTTGTGTTCTTTTTTTATTATTTGTATAAGGGCTGCACAAGTTACCATACAGAAAAAAAGAAACGAAAGTTAAAGGCCGCACAAGTTTATTTCACTTGTATAGACAGTATACAACATTATATAACAGCTGTTCTATGTTTATCTATTCTGCATGTGTGATACTGTTTATTACACAATGTTTTTATTTCTTTGCATTTAGGGTCTTTATAGAGGTGCTAAAGGTAATGAGATGCGTCTTGGCATATGTTCAAGAACCAATGATGTTGTGGAGCCACTTTCAAAGCCCCAATGGTATGTTAAATGCAATAGTATGGCAAGGCAAGCCCTAACCAATGATGTTGTGGAGCCACTTTCAAAGCCCCAGTGTTATGTTAAATGCAATAGTATGGCAAGGCAAGCCCTTGATGCTATCGAGGACAAGAAGATTGAGATCATCCCGAAACAGTATGCTGCTGACTGGAAGAGGTGGTCTTACATGTCTTCTTACCTTGCTTTGTAATATGTTCACATCATAAGAAGTAAATACATACTGAAAAGCAGTGCAGAATAGGGCCAGATGATGTCCTTGCCTGATGCAACTTACTTTCTTAAGGTTGTTCTGCACTGCTTTTATGAAAAAGAGAGTTATTTTGGAAGTTTCTTGGTGGTTTATGACTTATAATCTGCCAGGCATGCTCCATTTAAGTTTCTTTTTAGCATATCTATTTTTGACATGTTATTCTATGCTTAAAAAACTGAGTATTTGGGTCTTAAACATCACAGATGGCTTGAAAACATTCGTGATTGGTGTGTCTTGAGGCAACTTTGGTGGGGTCACCGTGTGGTATGTCACTCTGGAGGATGATGAGCTGAAGGAATTGGGCGCTTACAATGACCGTGACCACTGGGTGGTTGCAAGAAATGAGGATGAGGCTCAGGAGGAGGCTAGTTAAAAATATAATGGGAGGAAGTTTCTCTTAAGTCAAGATCCTGATGTGCTTGATACATGGTTTTCTTCTGGTCTCTTTCCATTAACAGTTTTGGGCTGGCCAGATGATACAGAAGATCTAAAGGCTTTTTATCCGACTTCAGTTTTGGAAACTGGCCATGATATTTTATTTTTCTGGGTTGTTCGCATGGTAATGCTAGGAATGAAGTTGGGTGGTTAATCTGGAGATGTACCTTTTAGAAAGGTAACTTGACCTTGCCCTATCATATCTTTAAAGCCATGTTATGATTATTTTTGTCCTAAGTTGCATAATACACAGCCTATAACTTGATGTTTGACTAAAGATTAAATATAATATTATAAAGATTAAATATAATATTATAAGACAAATATTTGTTAACTACATAATATACTCAGACTAAATATGACAATACCTTAAAGTTCAGGATTTATTCAGGTGGTAGTTGCTCCTTTGCTCTAGCTCAAGTTAGACCTTCTCCCCATAAGAATTTGGTGGAGATAGCCACAGAGGTTCTGGTTTCAAGAGATGCTATTTGACGTGTAAATTACTAATAAAAAGATACATCTGTATGTTCAGATGAAGGATGAATCAGATGAAGGATGAATGGTTTCTTGTCAATATTGAGCAGTAAGGGATATATATCCTCAAGATATGACCAAAGGCTGTGTTTGTATTCTGAAATGATGGAAGTGAAACCAGAAAAGGTCCTTAGGGTTTGTCACATAGTCTCCATCTTTTGACCTGATGTTCACTCCATCAATAATATGCATACTTGAATTTGTGCAAGGCTCTTTTGTTGTGGCCACTGGGAAACTTCTCAGATACATTGTGGTGTGTTTACTTTCCATGAAACCAGAAACATTTGGGAGATACATTACCAGATGATCGTAAAACAAAGAAAGAACCTCTTTCCCCGAGTTTTCATTTTAAAACCTCAAAAAACGGGGCCTAAATATTTCTTGTCCTGTATAAGTTTATATCATACCATTAACAGGGTTGAGGTTTATGGTGAGGAACTATGAATGCTCTTGCCCAATTTCAGTCTGGTGGCTGTAACATATTTGATATATGTGGTTGTGCCACAAGTACCAGTTAAAGCTGCTTGCAGATATGTATACATGCATTTATGTATGCCAATTCTCTTTGGATCAAATGCCATCTCCATCTGTAAACAAGAGCTAGTGTGAGTTCATTAGTTCAATCCCATAGGGATGCATAAGATGCTTTATTTGAACAACAGCTATAAAGCCTTAGTCCAAATGGGGCTGGCTATGGATTCGCAATAGACCAATAGGAGTCGACTATACATAAGTTATTAAGTCATAAAAAAAATGTAGTCAGTATATTGGAAATTTTTTTATTATTTTCTATATGGTGTACATTTTCCTGTGCAAATCTATTATAATAACTAAGGTGATGTGATCTGATTGAAGCACCTTAAACTCTATGTAGGTTATTTGCATCCCATGATTCGTGATGCACATGGGCACAAGATGTCTAAGTCCCTTGGGAATGTCATTGATCCACTTGAAGTAATAAATGGGATATCCTTGGAAGGTCTTCATAAGAGGCTAGAGGAAGGTAACTTAGATCCAAAGGAACTGACTGTTGCTAAAGAGGGACAGGTGAAAGACTTTCCTAATGGTATTCCCGAATGTGGTACGGATGCTCTCCGCTTCGCACTTATTTCTTACACAGCTCAGGTTCATTTCTTTACCCATCTTTCTTTCACTTGTTTTTCTGTTTCCTTTAATTGAATTACTGATATAAGTAATCATTTTGTCTTGCAGTCTGATAAAATAAATCTGGATATCCAAAGAGTGGTTGGGTATCGTCAGTGGTGTAATAAATTGTGGAATGCTGTACGATTTGCTATTAGCAAGTTTGGGAATGATTATGTTCCGCCTGCAAATGTAAATCCGGATAAATTGCCATTTAGCTGTCAATGGATACTCTCATTATTAAGCAAAGCCATATCCAAAACTATTACGGCTTTGGAGTTGTATGAACTCTCAGATGCTGCAAGTACTGTGTATTCATGGTGGCAATACCAACTGTGCGATGTTTTTATTGAAGCAATTAAGCCTTTCTTTGCCGGGAATGATCCAGAGTTTGAGTCTGTGAGAAGTTCTGCTCGAGACACACTTTGGTTATGTCTTGACAATGGGTTGTGATTGCTTCATCCTTTTATGCCATATGTTACAGAAGAATTATGGCAGCGCCTTCCTTCATCAAGGGACCAGACAGTGATAGAATCAATTATGATGTGCAAGTATCCGTCAATTGTAGAGGTAAGTTACGTTTTTAATATAATGTTAATATTATTTGATGTCCAGGATTGATTCAATATTGTAAAGATTCAATATAATATTATCACTAACTACCAGTTGTAGAGGTCATGTAATTTTTTAGTTTGAAAGCGAAAATTAGGCCACAGATAGGGTGAACCATTGGATGGTTCCTCCTCCCTTTGTAAGAGTTCGGTGGAGGGTGCAACTGTGGGTTCATACCAATAAAAAAAGAACGAAAGAAAGAGACAGATAAGGTAGACCATTAGATGGATGACCTGGATGTGGGGCTTGACATTTGATGTTTATCATGAAGGCTCTTTGAACCAAAAGTATTCAGTTAGTTAAATTTAATAAATTTTAAGAATAATTTTGACATGTAATATTGTTCTTGGTAATGAAGGGATTGCCCTCTCACTACTTACACTTTCTTTTATAGTTCACTCTTTGATTCAAATAGTGACCAAGGATTTGGTGAAATTTTGATTTGCATGTTTTGCCATGAATCATGGCTTCTGGTTTATTCCTCCCTCCATCTCATATTGTTGGTCCTATTTAGAAACTTCTACTTTTTTAAAGGAGCATCATTTGACACATTATCTTTTAAATATAAAATTATAAGTTTCAAAACTACCCTCCTTAATATAAACTTAAGTAAAGCCAAATAAAAAATGGGTCAAATAAATTAAAGGGTCTTTTAGGAAAGTTATAGAATTGTGATTATTAATTTATAAAGCAGACAGCATTTTTGGATATCTTAAATGGAGTAGAATACCAACACTATTGAATGGAGGGAAAGTATAATACACTGCATAAGCTGTTTGAAAAGGATATGATGGTAACTATTTGATTTATAATTCATATTATCAATCTTTTGATGGTCTACATGTTATCTCAGGGATGGAGAAATAAAAGGGTGGAATATGATATGGATCTTGTAGATTCTGCAGTGAAATCTCTTAGGTCACTTGCAAATGAAAGACGTGAAAGGTACATGGATTCAATTTTTTTTTTTTTTAAATTAAAAAAAAAAAAAAATTCCTCTTCTTTCATTTGTTTTTTGCATCGACTAATTATTCTTTTGCTTACCGTTGCACTTTCTTTTTATTAAGCAAAACTCAAATTCTCAATTAAAAAAAAAAAAAAAAAATGTAGAATACTAATTAGAGAAAGAGTCTGGGATATGGTATGCCAGGTTTATCCAAATGGCAAAGCCTTGACGTAATTAAAGCCTAGAACTCAAAACATCTAATTCCAAAAGGTCGAGGATCCCATTTAGGACACCAAACTGAAAGCTTAAAAAGGATGATTTTGGAAACAGCATTTTCATCATATGGATAGGGATCTTCACTACCTCAAAAACTGTCCTAGCAGTTAGCACTTACAGGTTCTCTTCCTTGCGTTTTGTCTTTATTGTCTTTTGAGGGTTCCCAATGTTCTATGGTTCCTGCTAAGTGGAATTACAAAAGAAAGTTATTTTGGTCTTTATTTAGGGAATAATTGATAACTATGTATGTTTTTAAAACCTTAAGGCCCACTTTAGAATGTTGTGGTTTCGATCCCCTTGTTTTTTATTTGGTTGTTGAGAGAATCTGGCAAAACATATGAAATCAATTCTTTATTTTATGATTCCTGATGTATTTGCCCAGTTTCTTTATTTATTTTTTATTTGAAGTCAAAAATAACTAAGAGAGAATTATTAAAATTTATGAATTTTGTTTTCCAAATTTTTATTTAGCAAACAGAACTCTGTAGAAATGAGGATCAAATGTGAATTGTGGGATCGGATGCAATAATTGAAATCAATATCTCATGAGGAAAAAAATGATAGGGGAAGAGAGGAAAAAGTTCTCCATTTTTCTCTTTTGTAATTGAGGGAAAGTGGTGGCAAAAGTAATCTAGACAAGGCTCTAAGAGGCACTTCTAGTTCTACCTCGTTCTTAACCCATGTGTCTGTCTTGACCTCCAAATCCTAACTCATTAAAAAGGTTGTACTCAGTGCACAAAGTTCCCATTTTTGCAGGGTCTAGGAGAGGTCATATGAGATAAATTTCACACTAATGAAATTGCCAATGAGCAGTAACTCAAATGGTTTCCCCTCTCATACATAAGGAGTGGAGGATGAGGTTGTGGGTTCACAACTCATTAACTGCATAACTTACAATAAAAAGAATTTCATACTAATCAAACTGAGTCTAGTAAAATTCAAATTTTCCTTTCCCATCTTTCTAATCAAATAGAGTGCCTGTAAATGTAAATCTGTGTAAGTTTATGTTAATTTATCTGAATTTGTCGCTAATGAGCTTTAGCTCAATTGACATCTCCTCACCTTGCAAGTGCTAGGTGCATGTGTAACTTCTTACCTAAAAAAAAAATAAAAATAATAAAAAAACTGAATTTTTCTGATTAAAAATTTTTACATTACAAGATTCCCTAATTCTGGTTATGATTCTTCTGTCGTCAGGCGAGCTGCTTTTGTGCTTTGCAGAGATTTGGAATTTGCAGAGATTATTAAAAGCCATGAACTGGAAATTATTACTCTTGCCAATTTATCATCTTTGAGGGTATGTCACATATGTTGCTCTTAAAGTAGCTCTTGTATATTCATGTTTGAGGCATTACTTATAAAAAAAGATACATGCACACACAAACACATATATACACACCCATTTCAGACATGCTTTATGGATTCTTAGTTGCCAAACTTCTTCTACATATTGATGTTCTCAATCCATGGAAAAGATGATGTTTTCTGATTTTCTTTGTCTGCCTTTGTATTGTATGTCTCATTTTAGTGAAGTCTTTGTTGCCATGTGGTTACATGTGTCTTTGTATTAAAATGCTCCTGAGAAGTTATTCTGCTAATGTCTGTCTATCCATTTAGTTGGGTGAATAAACTTTTTATCATATGATTGAATAAGATACTGAAGTTGACCATTAGCATTTGTTTAGTTGGGGTGATTATTGGGGGATGGAAAACTAATGAGGGAAAAGGGGAGGGAAATCCTATTTTTTATGTTTTTGGTAACCAAGGGAGAAGGGGGTGGATTTTGGTGGGGCCTGGGTGTGTTTTTCCCGGGCCCACCAAAAATGAATCCTCCCAATATGGGGAGAGAATGGGGAGGAAAGCGGGTTGATGGGAAATGACTAATAATTTTATTTGATAGTAAGTAATATTTTTCTTAATTAATAATTACAAAGAAATTATAACGTAGAAAGGGCATGAAAGTAAATTTATAAAAAAAAAAAAAAAAAAAACATTTTCCATCCTCTCTTTTCTTCTCAACTAAACAAAAGATTTTCTATCCTTCTATTTTTCCATTTAACGTAGAAAGGGCATGAAAGTAAATTTATAAAAAAAAAAAAAAAAAAAACATTTTCCATCCTCTCTTTTCTTCTCAACTAAACAAAAGATTTTCTATCCTTCTATTTTTCCATCCTTCCAACAAAACCCACAAGGGAAAACTTAATCTGTTTTCCATTCATCCACTTTTTCATCATACCAACCAAACAAAGCCTTATGCTGTGTGACTATATTAATTCTTGCTTTTGAATGGAGGCCAGTGTTGCATATTGCTAGTTCATTTCCTCTGATTAAAATACTTCTCTAATGTGAAATAAATATTATACAGGTAATCAGTGAGAATGATGTGACTACGGCTGGATGTGCGGTATCTGTTGTAAATGAAAACCTTTCTGTTTATCTTGAGCTTCAAGGAACTCTTTCTCCAAAGGTAGAATTTGAAAAGTATGGTCAAAAGTGGATGAGATTCAAAAGTAAGATTCTGCTGGAAATTTATTTGATATTTATCTCTCTCTAAAATTGGTGGATTTTAAGTGGCACTTCCAATTAACAAGTAAAAATTAGAAAAAACAATAAGAAAAGGTGTAAAGTTTGGGAACGCATAAAATGCTTCAAAACATTATGCGAAAGATTTTGTATCAAAGAAAGGCAAAATTCTACATTCTTTAGGCAAAAAAAATAAAGAGGCAAAATTTGTTGGCTTTTGTATATTGTGTATGACTCATTAATTTCACCTATTACTATTGAGCGAACTTATTTATAAGCATCTACTGAACTGAATTTGTTTCACCTAGGATCAAAGTATATCTATTACAGTAGATCCTGGATTTTAAACTTTTAATTAGGTATTTATTTGTCCTGTACACTGCATGGTATAGGCATTTTGTTACAATCAGTGTACAGTTCATATGGAGAAATGAAATATGGTTGGGATAATGCCAAAATACTTAGAATCTGGGTTCAGGATGTAAAAGACCATGAATTATATTGGAATTGTTCTTCATGTCAAGGAGTCTGTGTGAAGTGATATTTCCCAATTTTATTATATTCTGAATTAGATTTCTTTCTAATTGTTACTTTTATATGTGATTTTTAAGCAGATAAGTAACTTGTATACAGCAAGTTTTTATATTAAGGCTAATATTATAATTATTTTGACTTTGTGTTCAACATTGTGCAGTAGTCTCTTATTCATGAAATATCCTTTTACTTGTTGAAAGAAAAAACCATCTTCTATGTTAAGGCTAAGCCTACTGTACCTCTTAAACCTCACAACTGAAACAGACAAACCTGAAAGGATTGTTTTTCAATTGGTTCTATAGCGTTAAAAATAGTTTTTGTGGTTAAGATTATGGTATGAAATTGTACAATCCTAGAATAGAAGGGCTATATCCTGAAAATGAAATGGCTAATGGTGACTTTGAAACCGTTTTATTGCCAGGCACGGAAAGATCATATCAGCATCAATTGTTCTTTATTCAATTCTGAAATATTTCAATATTTTTATTCTTATACACGGCACTGTATGTTGCAGCTGGCTGATGGTTAATTAAAATTTATTTATTTATTTATTTTTTCAGGCAACATGACAGGCTGTCCAAGATCGGGAGTGTTAATGTGGCTTGTTTGGAAGGAGTGGAATAGATGAACTTTTGAAGATATGGAGAGCTCCTTGGATCAACTGAAACCCTTGTTTGCTCGATTTTTTTTTTTTTGGTCCCAGATTTGGGGTTTTACACACTGTTCTTATATTAGAGTTTTAAATTTTTCTTAGATTTTTTTTAAAATAATTTTTTATATACTTCTGTGCTCTTTTAACACTTTGTGTTCATTATTGTGAACATAAAGTTTATATTCTTTAATGAAAACTAGTAAGTTACTTGTGCGATGCACGGATAATGTTGCAATGTTTTATGTGATATTGTTTTAGAGAATATTGTACATATATTTTAGCATAATTATTATAGAATTTTGTTAGTAATGAGTTCATTATAAAAAACAACAATTATAAATTGTACACACATTCATTATAATTATTTTGTTTAAATAATGAGCATTAAAAAACAACTTAAGAGGAATTCGCTCCATGTGCACTTTAGCTCTTCATCAAATTCCACGCACTACCTTGATTTTATAAACAAACCCAAATAGATCTCAATCAATGCCTTTCATAATAATAGTAAGTTGCTTGTGCGATGATTAATTTTATAATTCTTACCAACCATTGACATTTCATAATAATTTAATAATTTTTGAAGTAGGGGTGTTGAGCCATACTTGGGAGAGAGTGACCACAAATTTGGACTAGGTATAATTTTCTTCCTAATACTTTTAAATCTTATATATTGATTTTTATATATAATTAAAAATATTTAGAATTATAAGGGGTCACTCATGGTCCCCTTGTTTTGTTTAGGCTTTAGTTGTAGTTCTGCTGCTACTCGCAATTATATGGGCTTTCCCATATTTGCTTGGTAAAAAATAAAATATAAAAGAGCCTAAGAGCATCTTCAATAAATTAGCCAAAGTCATTTTTTGGAGAGCAAAGAAGGATGGACAAACGTTGGTTCAGTGGCGTCTCAATATCTGGATGAATATAGATCTGCTGTGAGTTGTGACAGTGAAACCTTCATCCCATCCTGCTGTGCTTCCGACTCAAAAAATTGCTGGCGTGGGGTTTGTCAGGAATGAGAGGCAATCTGATAGCAGTCCTTAGTAAGAAGCTTTAGCGCACCCTTGGGAGCTATTGAAGTGGAACCAAAGGCCTTTGAAGCAGGTTTCCAGTTTACTAAAGATATGGGCATTCAGGAAATATTCGTTATGAAGGGTGATTCCCTTACAATGATACAGGTCTTGAATGAGCAATCTCCGCCCCTATTGTCTGTGACTTCAGCTGTTTATGGTATTTTGTTGTTCCTTCTTGACTTTTGTAGAGTTGCCTTTTCCCATATTTGCATGCAAGATAATAAATCCGCACACCTTTTAACTAAAAATATTCTAGACATTGATAAATTTTCTATTTGGATTGAATACAATTTTTTTTTTTTTTTTAATACAATTTTTTCTATGATGTTATAAGTTATAACTGATTCTTTATAGTTGAATGATATCCATAGTCTTCCTATATATCAAAAAACCCAAATATATATATATATATATCTCATGCAAGTGAGTTCCGTCAACTGTTATGTTCCTAAATCAATATATCAAATTTTAAACATAAAATAATAATAATAATAAACAACAAAATAAATAAATCACTTTTTAAATTGTCGGTGTGACACCAATTATTTTGTCATATCACTTTTGGTAAATATTTGTAGAAAAATTGATATATGGCACATATAATATTTTGGAAGACAACAATTATATACATGAATTTAATTATAATTTACTATAAAACTTATAATTTCAGCTTAAGTATTTTGTGTAAATATAATTGTAGGGTCAGTTTTTTGTAGCCTAAGCCCAAAAGAGATTGGTTATAGGCCCAACGAACCCAGAACAATAAATTTGTAGAGAGTGGGTTGAAGGTTTAGGCGCTGACCGGCGTCTTAGAAGCATGAACTGTTGGAAAATCTGGTTTTGTATCTCATACAAAACACACAGCGGAAACAACAAACATGGATCTATTTCATTCATGATTGATAACATGCACTATGTAAATTTCAGAATTTAAGAACAAGATAGCGTACCTTGGTGCGGTGAAATTCAAAACAAAATATTAGAAGTACTTGGGAACACTTTTAATCTTCACTCCAATTTCACTTTACGCCCAAGAAGTGTGGTCTCTCAATCAGTTTCCAAGGGAGAATAATCGAGTGGCTTCACTCACACATACACACCATTTCACAATGATGTCTTTCTTCAAATAAATTCTGTATGTTTCTCTCTTTATAACTAACTGATTATCTAATTGGGCTGGCCTATTGGGCCTTTCCAATTGGGCTTTAGTGTGTGGCTTGGAGTGGGACCAAAAGGGACCAATAAGACACTAGCTCCAATGGGTCTTGGGCTTTTCTGTCAACTTTTGACAAGTCTAAAGTTACCATTAATTATATTTAATACCACTATATAAATATAATTGCACTCTAGGCTTTATTAATAAATTATATCCCAAGACTCTAATGATATCATGACCCCTTCATGAAATATCCACAGTCAACAAAGTCATAATAAACTGTCACTTTGTAAACAACTATTTTATCCTTGAGTACCCGGTTTAATCTTTTAGTCATTCAAATTTATTGAAATCCAATTTCAATAAATATAAGCTTTAGTAACTCCTTACTAAAGTGGGCGCCCTGAATAACCAGTTCCCATTAAACTTATCTCAAGGGGATATTTCGTGTCTCTACAAAAAGAGATTATGGATTCCATCTTGAGAATATGTGTTCCCTCAACACTACGTGTGGTTACCCAACATACTGAGGTTTTGATCATGAACATTAGATCTCACTCCTGATATATCAAAGTAATCTACATTTCATGATCGGGTTCACTATCCTCTCAGGATTAAGAGTCTATGAAATTAGAAGTCGTGAGATTAATTATTCAGGTGACAGTTGTTGATTGAATAATTAATCTCACAGCAGTCCAGTTTAATATGTCTTAATTCTTAAGACATATCAACACATCAACTAGAAGTCTACACTTCCATGATCAAGACAAACCATCTTAGTTAATGTGTTATAGTCTTTGCAGATGAAACGCCCAATTTCATCACCGACTACAAACTATATTTTGAGTTTACAAGGAACTTGTGATTTATATCTTCTGTGACTAAATCACATAAACCACATACAATGCATCTCAAGGACTATGATAATGTCCCATTAGTTCATAAATAGTCTCATGTAATTAAATAACTTAATTATTTATAACATGCCAATAAATTGGATTTTAGGGCATAAACCCCAACATGAACATCCTTTCCATTTATTGAAGAAACACTTGGAACAATTTACAACTAGGGGATGCTCCTCGGCCCATGGCCGAGGAGGCTTTTTTCCTCCTTTCACTCAAACCCCCCCCCCCCAATTACATTTTGCTTGTCTCTCTTATATATTACTCTCTTCCTCTTTCTGTTGATCATTCATTGGCCTCTCCTCTGGCCGCCTGTCCCATCAGAGGTCGTATCCGTGCTCAAGTGGTTCACCCTGATCGAGGTAGCTCTGCCCGGGGGTTGCATCCCCATTAATGCGGCCAGAAGGGTTAAGTGAATGTATTAAGTGCTGAGGTGACAACTGGCTCTAGGTCTGTCCCCCCTCCCCTACAGTTATCCTTAGTATGCCGAGGACGAGGGGATCCTCGGCGCGGATCCAAAGAAGGGTTTGCTCCCCAAATTGGCCTTGGGTAGTCATCCCTCCTCGGACAGGGCCATTTGGGCCTGGCTTGGAGTGGGCCGTGGCTGTTCGATTTCCTGGCCCCACAATAGCCCCTCAAAATCTTGCTGCACGCATCCTTGGGCGGGGAGGAAGATTTTGACATCCTCGGCCTCATCCCCCCCCCACCCCTCATTAGTGCTGGGGCCCATTCACCTGCCAAGGGCACGTTGCTGACGCTTCGGAGCACGTAACGTGTCCATCATTAAATCTAGGCGGCTCTGTGCTCCCCACGTCCAAGGAGGAGTTATCCATCCAACGGTGGAGGTTCGTCTGGCATTCATGAGCGGGAAAACCCGCATGGCTCCTCGATTTGGGGTATAAATACCCGTACGAACCGCTTCTTCCTGTTCATCATTTGTAATCGAGGATATTCGTGCGCCCTTCCCGAGTTCAGACACCCCCTTACTAGCACCTCCAGCACAAAAGCTTGTCCGAGGAGCCCTTTCTCTTTCCTGTAAGTCGCTCTCTCTTTGGCCCCTCTTTCTCGTTACCATTTTTTCTGCTTCGCCTGTTCTTTCTTAGTTCTTTTAGGCGTCTACTAGGATGGGTAGGTTTAAGAAATACGTTGATACTGAGGAGGCGATGGAGAAATTCATCATCGACTATAAAATTCCCGGCAATGTGAATTTGAGACATTGTGAGGATGGGGAGTGGCGCATATACAGGCAGGAGGGCGAGGTGGTAATTCCCGTAGTCGCCTTCCTTGAAGGGGGGATGACGATCCCCATGGGGCCGGTGATGAGGGATTACCTCATGCACTTTCGGTTGGCCCCTACCCAGTGTGGGATAAATGTCTTTAGGATTCTGGGTTGTATGGACGCTCTGAACGAGAAGATGGGGCTGAGGTTGACCCACCATGACGTGAACTGGTGTTACAATCTTCAGCTTCTTAAGGGCCATTCGTATTACCTGAAAACGAGGGACGACAGGGTGCGGCTCATTCAGTGCCTCCCCGAGTCCAGCAAGGGGTTCTATGAGGATTTCCTCATTGTGTCGGGGGAGTGGCATGATGGCCTTCACTGCCCAACAACAGAAGGCACACCAGGTGGGGCAGTGGGAGACAGATAGGGTTTCAAGCTCTCGTCTCTTTTCTTCACCCCCATTTCTTTTTTACTAATGTCCTGGTACTTTCCGTTTGCAGACCCGCACGCCTTCCAGCGTCACTTCCATCTGATCAACCGGGAAGACTTGCAAAAGGTGTTGAGGGCGCCGGTGTACATAAACGAGGACGACAACCAGGTTAGGGCCGCCCACATAATTTTGGGTTATACACCTACCCAGAAATCGTTCTTGGTTCCGAAGCACGTCATCCTCGCTAACGATCCTCGGCTCCAGAGGATTACTGTGACCGAGGACAGATTTTCGTTCCCCGAGGGGCCCTCCGACCAGGAAACTGTCACATTAGCCGTCCCCTCCTCTTCCCAACTGTTTGCCGAGGCTGCCGAGGGAGCTCCAGAGGGGGAAGGGGACACGTTTGAAGTTTTCGCTCATCTTGATCAGTCCGAGGATTCTCTCAGGGACTTGGGTGATCCCAATTTGAGCGAAGCAGACCTCTTTGTTTCAGAAACCCCTCATCGGCCGTCAATGGGTTACAAGAGGAAACCCACCACCAAGTTGTTGGACCTGCTTGAGGGCCAGCCGGGGGAGTCCCAACAGAAAACTCCTACTCCTCCTTCGAAGGCTAAGTCGACTTCCGCTCGGCAGAAGCTTCCTCCTTCTCCTTCTCAGACGCGCTCGCCCTCTGGGTCCGTGCCTGCTGGTCCTAAGAAGAAGGATAAGGGTAAAAGGATCGTGGGGGATAGGACGGTGTCCTTACAGGAGGAGGACACTGCTCTTCAGCCATCCAAGCAGCTTAAGATAGGCGGAAGGAGTTCGGATAGGCAGGTCGCCGACACCACCTCGTTCGGGGCTGACGCTTGGCTCCTAGCCCCGATGCTCCGCGGGGAGCCATTGAGGGATAACGCCTCTCTTAGGGATTTCAACGAGGGCGAGGGTACGCGCGTGGCAGATGCATTGGAGAGGAGCTTGCTGCTCCTAGCGGACATGGCTGAGCTTGACTCATTAACGAGTGAGCAGGTCTTCCTCAGCCTTAAGCGATATGTAGGGATGGTAAGGGCTATAACCTCAATTCTTTTCCCACTCTTTTCCTTTTATGGGGCTCATCGCACATTGGTCATTTTGACAGGCCATCCAAGCTATCTTTGCGTTGGAGGGGGCGGCAAACGACCAGAAGGAGGTCCTTAAAAAGGAGCGCGACTGGCGATACCAGGCCACCAATACTCTGAAAAATTCTAAAGCTGACCTCGTCAAGGCTCGACAGGCTCTGAAGGAGGTGACCAGTGAGCGAGATAATGCGCTGTCTGGTCTTAAGGGCGCCCAAACCCAGGCCACGGAGCAGACGAGTCGCTTACGCGAGGCGGAGGAGCAATTGCGGATTGCGAGGGATCTGATTACTGACCTACGGGCTGACGTGGCTAAAGCCGAGGGGAATCAGAGGGCAGCGGAGTGGGCCAAGGACCAGGCCCTGCGGGCCAAGGACAAGGCTAATCATGGCAAGGAGATGGCCGAGCGTGCCAAGGAAGAGGCCGAAACCGCAGCCTACGCTGATGGGGTGGCTGCAGTAGAGGCCGACTACAAGGCTCAAGTCCCGGGAATGTGTAGGCGATATTGTTCCCAAGTCTGGGCTGAGGCCCTCAAACAAGCTGGGGTGGAGGCTGCGTCCGACCTGTGGAAGGCGAAGAACGTGTATTATCCCCCGCTATCCGTGAGGCCGCCCCTGAGGACCCTGAGGTTGGGGAGATGAAGCGCGGACAGCTAAATTGGGGGAGCATTTGAGTGAGGAGGTACCCCCAGAGATAGTGGAGATCCCTTCCGATGATCCAGCCCCCACCACTGAGGAAGTAGCTGCTCTCGCCGTACCCCCGCAGACTATCCCTTCAGGCCAGGGCTCAGAGGGGTCAGGGGCTGCCTTTGTCCAATCGAAGCAAGAGGAGTAGGCTCCCCGGCGTCTCGGCTCGTCCTGCTTTCACGTTGTCATTTTATTTTGTTATACTTCTCTTCTATGTACTACGGCTCCTGCCATGCAATTTTTACGAACTCATCGTTGTAATGCGAATTTGATTTCCCTTTACTTGAATTGCTTATTTATGTACACGCTGCTTGCTTTTCCTTTCTTCCTTAGATCTGTATGACTTTAGCTTGAATTGCATGTTGGTCAGTTGCGCCAGTAACGATGATAAGGAGAGAGAACGTATGCATGGACACCTCTCTCGCGTCTCAAGGGCCCTATGGGGCTTGGTCCTCTCCTAACTTGGGATGTTTTGTAGTTGGCCTCCCTGTAGGCCTGAGTCCGAGGGCCATGCGACGCCTCTGTTCTGTTCGGCGCAACGGTCTGATTGAGGGGTTAGTTTCCCCATAGGCCTGAGTCCGAGGACCATGCAGTGCCTTGGTTCTGTCTAACGCTTTGATTTCTCTGTAAGTATCTAGTTTCCCCATAGGTTTGAGTCCGAGGACCATGCAATACCTTGGTTCTGTCTAGTACCCAGGTATAGAGGAGCGAGTAGTTTCCCCATAGGCCTGAGTCCGAGGACCATGCAGTGCCTTGGTTCTGTCTAACGCTTTCATTTCTCTGTAAGTATCTAGTTTCCCCATAGGCTTGAGTCCGAGGACCATGCAATACCTTGGTTCTGTCTAGTACCCAGGTATAGAGGAGTGAGTAGTTTCCCCATAGGCCTGAGTCCGAGGACCATGCAGTGCCTTGGTTCTGTCTAACGCTTTCATTTCTCTGTAAGTAGGTGTTTGTCTTCGGATTGCTCTACTGGAGATGATTCTTCCTTGAGTCGGATTTTGATCTTACACGTGGCGCTGATCTCACCTCCAGCTTGAGCCCCCATTTTCCTCACTTACGAAGCGTCCCTTGGCCGTTCGTGTTCCGCGCTTGACGTTTCGGTGCGCGAGACGCGCCCTCATTAATGTCCTCATGAATTAACACGAATCCAACGGTCTACGGTCCCCTTGGAATTTGGTGGCCTCATAACTACCACTATTGACAACTCTCTTTTCAAATTCTGCGTGAATTAATTCTCACTAACATTTATCCCCTATATAAGACTCTTCGGGGGGAAGGTTTCTTCACACACCATGAACCTCCCAACACAAACAGAAAGAACACACCTCTTCAGCTCCCCCAACCCCTTTAATAACCTCGCCGGAATTGTGATTGGAGTCAGTAGATATGGGGCAGCTTTGGGCGGGTGTGAGGACATCCATGCCAAGAGCCATTGTAGCCGCAGCCCCCACTGGGCTTCCGGTGCGGCAGAGTTTAGGCGTAACCCCGATGGTGCCATGCATGGTGGCTCGGCGGGATGTCGTTAGAGTACCTAATGTCTCTCCTCGGAGCGCACCCCCGACGGAGGAGATGTGTGAATTCACGTCATGGCTGGTGCCCGAGTGTTGCCGTCTCCAACGGCCAACGCTTGTGAGGGCTGGAGAGAATGGAGGGAACATCATGAGGGAGGGTGTCCCGGGGCGCCTGCATCTGCTCCTCGCTTTGTTCAAGCTCCACCGCTCCGAGAAAGGAGTCGTTGGTGGCCTTGAAACAAGCTGGCCCTCCCCCTTCCCTGCTTTTAGTGTCAAGTTCTCCCATTCTCTTGATGCCAATAAAAGCACGGGTTGACGCTTCCCTCTAGCTAGTTTTAGGGCGGGTCCACCTGGGCCTCTGATCGTAGAACTAGCTGGTAGGAATAGTTGTGAAGCACGCCTGCCTGAGCTTCTGATTGTAATCTGTAACTTTTCTTTTTTATGAAATAATATCGAGCTCTCTTTCTTTGCGGTTGAATCATCTGTCTCGAATTTTTTTTTTTTTTTTTGGATCACCATCAATCTTTCATAGAATGATTACTTAGAACCGTCACCTATTGTGCCGGTCGGTGCACTAATCCTTCCCACAGACGGCGCCAATTGTAGGGTCAGTTTTTTGTAGCCTAAGCCCAAAAGAGATTGGTTATAGGCCCAACGAACCCAGAACAATAAATTTGTAGAGAGTGGGTTGAAGGTTTAGGCGCTAACCGGCGTCTTAGAAGCATGAACATCCTTTCCATTTATTGAAGAAACTCTTGGAACAATTTACAACTAGGGGATGCTCCTCGGCCCATGGCCGAGGAGGCTTTTTTCCTCCTTTCACTCAAAAACCCCCCCCATTACATTTTGCTTGTCTCTCTTATATATTACTCTCTTCCTCTTTCTGTTGATCATTCATTGGCCTCTCCTCTGGCGGCCTGTCCCATCAGAGGTCGTATCCGTGCTCAAGTGGTTCACCCTGATCGAGGTAGCCCTGCCCGGGGGTTGCATCCCCATTAATGCGACTAGAAGGGTTAGGTGAACGTATTAAGTGCTGAGGTGACAACTGGCTCTGGGTTTGTCCCCCCTCCCCTACAGTTATCCTTAGTATGCCGAGGACGAGGGGATCCTCGGTGCGGATCCAAAGAAGGGTTTGCTCCCCAAATTGGCCTTGGGTAGTCATCCCTCCTCGGACAGGGCCATTTGGGCCTGGCTTGGAGTGGGCTGTGGCTGTACAATTTCCTGGCCCCACAATAATAATCTATAAACTTTCATTCCTCTTTTCATCATGAAAATTTTAATCAAATTATTAAAGAAAACATTGACGTGGCTTATAAATTATTGAGTATATGAGATGTAATTTGAGAAAAATTATATAATTAAAAAAAATATTATATATATATATATATATTATATACTATATATAAAAAGAATTTTTCTCTTTGAACTGAACTTTTATGTGGTTCAAAAATACCTTCATTAATGAAAGGCAACTTCATTTAGAAGTTGGGTCATAAATGTCAAATAACAAATTTCATTTTGAATTCGAAAAGAAAACTCCTAAAATTTAGGATTTTTTTTTCCTCACGTTTCAAAAAAGTAATTACAGTTTCTACTTATCTCTAAAGTTTATCATAAACATATATATTTTCAAATTATAACAGATGCAAATTATTAACTTTTACTCCAAAAAATAGAAGAGTTTCTGAGCATGGGCAACCTGCATGCTGAGAGATAGAGAGAGAGAGAGAGAGAGAGAGAGAATTATCTAAATTATTCCAATTAAAGTTGACAAAGTAATTTTTTTTCCTTCTGAAACTTGAATAGTATACTTATTGGTAGGCTTGTCCACGAGTCGGGTCAGATCGGGTTTGTGCTCAACCCGCATCCGACCCGACCAGTTCAGGTGGCCAAACTTTCAACCCACCGCCGATCGAGAGGATGATCAGTTCGGGCGGGTTGGAACACCAACGAGCGGCGGTCGGGTTCGGTTGGAGTTAAGATCTAGAAAATAAAGGAAATCCAGCAAGAAAATCGGCCAAAATCCTCTGAGATTTCGCCGGAAATAGCCAAGATCTAGACTATATCTAGGAAAATCTCACTGGATATAGCCAAGAACTCGACTAGATCGAGTGAAATCTCGTTGGACTAGCCAAGATCTAGCCAAAATACATCTCAAACTCCCTGGAAGATGAAAATCGGCCAAAATCCATTGAGATTTTGCCGGAAATAGCCAAGATCTCGACTAGATCTTGCGAAATCTCGCCGGATCTAGCCAAGATCTAGCCAAAAAACATCTCAAAACTCACCGGATTTATCTAAAAATGCCGGAATATTTGTGGGTGGGTCGGATCGGGTTCATCGGATTTTGAAGAAGGAGAACCGACGTCCGACCCGTCAAAGTCGGGTTCTGGAGGAAGCAAACCATCGCCAACCGTTGGAGAAGTCGGTTCGGTCGGCGGTGGGTCGGGTTCGGTCGGCAGAGGTGGGTAGGTTGGGTCCATCGATTGACTGGACAACCCTACTTATTGGTTTAGAGAAATGCTACGTCTACAACATTTCTACAACATTTTTACAACATTTCCTAAGTGGCAGGTTGTTATTAGTTGTTATTGTTGGGGTAAAAAAGTAATCTTAGTGTTAGTTTCAAATTTGAACCAATAACAACTAACCACTTGTGATTTGTTGTAAAATTGTTGTAGACGTAGCATTTCTCATTGGTTTATATTGTGATTAAAAAAGAATGTGCTTATAGCTCCATATTGGTTTCCAAGTTTGTTGTTAGTATCTTGAGGCCCATTTGGTCACGAAGAAAAGTCTAAGATGGTTTTAGGTTCAAACAATTTAAAGAAAAAAGCCCAAACCATGATATAGTGGGGGGCCTCGTTAGCAAGTTATATCAGTATCCGATATACTTTTTTTTTTCTCTATTTTTTTTTCTACATTTTCTAATAATATATTATTTTTATATATCAAGTATCATTGAAAAAAGATATAATAAAATATTTCCTATTTTATCAATGTTTTCTAAATTTCAAAAGATATAAAAGAAAAATTGGGGGAAAAAAGAATCAAAATCCTTAATTCAAAGAGAGAATTAAAAAAAAAAAGAAAAAAGAAAAAAAAAGGAAGAAGTGTTACCTATCAAAAGTGTATGAGTTTAAATCTTTATGCAGTAATTTATTACTTTTCATAAAAAAAAAAAAGCATTAGGAATAAAATTAGAAAGAATTATATAAAAAAAATTCAAAAATTGATATTGTTTTTAAGTTTAATCATTTTATGATTTTAACGGAAAACAACATAAGTTGCATTTTAGGTTTATCTAATTAGATACAAAAACCTGCTAAAAAAATACAATATAATGAATATGCTATCTTTTTATGGGTTTTATAACTTTAAAAATGCCATTTAATATTCACATAAGTGGCACTTTATTATACAAATTGGTTTTAAGTATTATATATAACTAATTACAAATTCATGCGATGTGTGAGAATATATAATTATTTTGAGACGTAGTATAATGTATAATTATTTTCTAAATTTTATTGTAGATTATTTGTTTTCCATAAAAATAACACTCTCTAAAAGTAATTTATGTTTCTCTACTTTCAAAACTATATAATTTTATTATTTTTGGAGTTTTTGATTGATACTATTCTTTTTTAAAGTGATCCATATTCTTCTAATTACAATAATTATGCACTATATATTCCTAATTTCATTTGGTATAACTAAAAATTTTAATTTTCAAATTTATTATTCTTTTTGGGTACAATTCGGTCAACTTGGACCCTTTCGGTTTACTTTGGTCCATTCAGGTATACTTTCGGTTTAATTCGGTTTACTTCAGTCCTCTCTGGTCCATTTTGGTCTCTTTGGTCCATTGGATCCACTTCAGTCCATTTCAACCCAATTAGGTTCATTTGGGTCCTTTTAGTTCACTTCGGACCATTCAGTCCAATTCGGTCTACTTCAGTCCATTTCTGTTCATTTGGAACAAGAAAGTCAATTCTGTACCGTACCGACCGGTATATACCATACCGGCTAGTGCACTTTGTACAAGTACACCCCTTGTTCAATACCAGAAAAAATATCGGCCATACCGGCGAAATTCGGCTGTTTCGATCGGTAAAGGTGTTTCGAACCGGTACAAACAAGAAGAAAAATGAAAAAGAAAAGGAAGAAGAAGATGAGAAAAAGTGAGAAAGAGAGAGAAAGAGGTAGAGCAAGTGAAGGCTAAAGCTGTGAGAGAGAAATAATTTGTTGCTTTACTCTGTGTTTGAAAAACTGGGGAAGACATCCAGCCGCTTCTTCTTCTTCTTCTTCTTATTTTTCTTCTTCTTCTTTAGTTTTGACCGAGACTGAACTCTCTTCTTGTGCTTTTTGTTTTAGCTGTGTGTGTGGCTCTTGTTTAATTGTTTTGTGTGAGTTTTAGTTGTGTTTGTGGCTCTTGTTTAGTTGTTTTGTGTGAGTTCTAACACAGCCACGTGAACTCTAATGAGTTCAAATTTCCAAAATACTTTGACTTTTAGGCAGGCTGCCACTCACATTTGGTAAGCAATTTTATGTTTTTTATTTTTTATTTTTTTTTATTTTTTTTATTTTATAAATAATTAACATCATCTTTTTATCTTTTTATTATTATTACATTCTAGTATGTCACCTTACATTATTGGGTTGATATTTGAGCAAAAATTAATCATATTAAAAATAAGCAATTAATTTAGAGAAATATGCTATATAGATTTATAAATAATTCTAAATAAATAATCAAGTATGCATATAATAATAACAATAATAATAATAAGAATAATAATAATAGCGATAAATCTGAAACGGTGCACCGGTATTGAACGGTACTCGAAATATATCGTACTGCTGGCCAAACTGGTACAGCATCCGGTACGGTATAGACTTCGTTGATTTGGAAAAGAAATTATGATGTTGTTTGGGATTAGAGTTTTCTTTGGGGGTGTGGTGTTGGTTGCTTTTCAGTTGGACAGGTATTTGGTTGGATGGGTCATAGATAAATTCCTTTTTAAATTTTAAGATGGAAATGTGTTTGATTATAATTTAATATGTAATTGTAAATATTTAAATTATAATAGGAGTCTATTATGGGAACAAATACATGGGTAATTGAAGTATTGGACGGAAAGTCATATATGGGTGTTTGAGGCAGTGTCCCAGGGATGTTGTTTTAAACTTTTCAAGTTGTGTATGAATGAACATTGTTAGAAATTTAGACCCCTTAAACCAACCAGATTGCGTAGCCTAGTTAATTAGCCAAATTGTTACTTAGTCAAATTAAGCAATTCTAGGTTAAAACAATCAAACAATCATATCAAGAATATATAAAGCAGCAGAATAATAAAAGACACAATGATATGATCACCCAGGAAACCACACGGTAAAAACCTGGGGAGGATTTGACCTAGCTATCCTTAAGGTAAAAAGCATATCCACTAGAAAGAATCGAAGTTCAAACAAAAGGACTACAAGCTCCCCGCTCGACTTCCTAATGCTACCCACCAGTAGAACTTACTGACACGACCACGTGCAAGCTCCGAATCCACGGACTCCTTCTTTCTTTGGCCTTTGCAAAACACAAACACCCACGACTGTGACTTTGAGATTCCACTCAAAGGTTTATCAACACAAACTCTCCTGTTTGTGACTCCAAGACCACCCTTGAAGGTTTAGATCATCAACACCTTTGATGACTAGAGAAGGCAACAACTTCTACAACACCGGATCTTGAGATTCTTCAAGGAATAGCACCGGTAGAAAACATAAGAGAGCTTTTAGGTACAAAACCCTAAAAATTCAAAGAGGCACAAGAGGCACTCTAATCTCTCTAAAAAGCTCTAAAAACCCTACCTAGGGTTAGCTTATGATGTCCTTTAAATACTGGAAAAAACGGCTCGCGATTTGGGCTTCAAACGAGTAAGTTATGGCCTTTTTACGTTTGCTGATTTTCCTGATATGTGATTTTCGATCGATCGAAAATTAGATTGGATCGATTGAACCAACCAGCTTGTAACTCATTTGTTTTTATCCTGAACTTGAAGTTTTTGTCTTGGGCTTCAATGTAGACCATTCTAAACTAATGAGACTTAGTTTTTGTCAAGTTTTGCCATGGTTTGCCAACATTACAAACTCAAAACCTAACAATCTCCCCCTTTGGCAATCCGTGACAAAACACACATACAACATAATGCCCATATACAATAAAATGCCCAAATACATCACACATCCCAATCGAAGACTCCTAACCTAGAAGTTGCAAGAAGAGGTAGAAGGTCTTGATCAGAATGTACCTGTCTTTCCTGAAACACTCAACAAACACATCACCGCATGTGTGGAAAGAAAGACATATAAACAATAATATCAAACAGAATATTAAAAAAAATTCTAACTGTCCCCCTAAGTTAGATACATCAAAATGTTTTTATATTCTCCCCCTAAACAAAACAAACAGGTTATCTATGTCTCCCCCTTTTTGCCTCGTATTGACAAAGACTACCTAATCAGAAGGTAGACAGAAAACATACGCAACAGAGCAAGAGAAAATAGAGACAACTCCCCTATGAAGAGCAACAACTCCCCCTAAGAACCACAAAGGTTTAAAAAAATTTCTCCCCCTAAAAAAATAGGAAAAACAAAACAAGTTTTGGGAAAAACAGTTTTGGGAAAAAATAAAGGAGGAGGGGGAAAAGCAGCAGTAGCAGCAGCATCACCAACAGGATCAGGTACATCCTCACCAGCAGGACCAAAGTTAAAAACACACAAACTAAAGTGAAAAACAAGGTGAGGATGCACATGAAGAAAAAATATTCTCTCTTTCAATAAAATGCAAACATGGCACTATGTGACCTATAAACAGTTGCATGAGTAGAGAAAATATTTGCACATTGATTATCCATCATATTTCTTAAGAAAAATATTTTCTACAATTCACACATAAGAAATAGCATATACTAGAATGTACAAAACTTAAAAATTAATCAATCAATTTTTAAATCAAGTTGAGTACCCAATTTAGCAAAGTGTATGCATGTTATGTGTGAAAAAAATGAGAGATATGACTGCAAAACTGCAAGATGGATACAAAAACAATGCAATGCATGTGAATCATAAACACAAGTGATGCGTGAAAAAAAATTTTGGTCAAAAATACAGAAACTGAAAATTTTTCAATTTCGATCGATCGAGTATCAATCGAACATCAATCGAGTCAGGCAGACTTAGACCAAAAAATTTAATCGCAATTTCGATTGATCGAAAAACAGGTTCGATCGATCGAAAGTCTGGAAAAATCAGATTTTTGAAAAACAGAGCATTTTAATGCAGAAACTCCTCAAAGCACATTATTTTATAAAAAAATGCATGACTATGAGATGAAAAGTTTTTCAAAAACACTTGAATTTAACCCAGATATTCCAAAATCAAGATTTTCAATCAATTTTTCCTAAAAGCGCAAACATTATACACATTTTGCATTAAAATCAAGGAACTTTTAATTTTGGATGGCCACAACAAGATCACACACAATAAAATGTACCAAGTTTAACAAAGAGTAACTTGTGTAGTGTGTGCAACTAGCAAAAGCTTGAGATACATGTGAGGTGATATGTGAATAGCAATTAATCACAAAGTCTACACAATCCATCACATAGAATTTAAAAGAGACTATCACCTAAAGAGTTACATCCTATAACTCCTACATCTCCTAGAACAAAAGCTTGCAATCATGTAAGTTTCTTGTATTTTTGCCTCATTATTATGTGAGATGGCATCAAGCCTAATAATACACACCAATTTTATTTATGTGAGATGGCATCAAGCCTAATAGTACACACCAATTTTAAGCATTAAGCAATTAAGCCGAGGCATCACCTTATGTTCTTTTTGTGCATGTGCTACACTTTCTCGAGCACAGAATCTTATGATATGCACTAAGGTGTTCATGATTGGCTAGTGAACAGTGGTGAGATGGTTATTTATGCCTTTCTCAAAAGGATCAAGTCCGACAGTCAAATAACATGTGACTTCAAGATTAAGACAAAGTGATAAACACCATAAACATCTTTCCCACACAACATGCACTACAAAGCTCAAACTAGTAAAGTGCAATAAAGTAAGCTCATCCAAGTTAAACAAGGTACATAAGACATGTTATGTGTAAATAAATTGACCAACCTTGTTTTTCAAAAATCAAGAACAATATGTTCAACATAAATTTGCTTCCTTCTTTCCCTTTTTTTTTTTTTTTTTTTTTTTTTATTTATTTAAAGGAAAACAAATAAATCCTAGAATGAAATGCATGAATGTAATGCAATGCAAGTCCTAGAACAAAGAAAACAAAAAAAAAAAAAAAGAACAATGGTCACAAAAGAATAGAGCAATGAAGCACAAGGACCATGTCAGAAAGACTCAAGTATTTCGAGTCTTTTGCATCCAAAACTTTTTAGATGCACCATGAGCATTGGAGTTCTTATTCACATTTGAGTGATTCCCAACTCCATGATTGGAATAAAGGTTTAACACCTTTACCAATTCACCAATTAATGCCATAGGATCTTGTGCTTGAGGCACAGGCACTTTTGGTTTATTTGCTCTCTTATCAGCTTGAAGCTTGTAACAGTTAGGACGAATATGTCCAGACTTACCACAATAATGACAAACCCACGCAGGTTTACCATGCATCTTGTCCTTAGATTTGGTAGGCTCCTTAGGTTTAGATTCTCTTAAGTCTACCCTAGTCTTCTTAGGTGGTGAAACTTCTACAGGTTTAACTACCTCACTCACAGGTGGTTTGACAGTTTCACTCACAACCTCACTCACAGAAGGTTCAGAAGAAGAAGAAGGAACAAAAGTAGTGGAATGTGGTCCAGTATCAAAGAAGCTTTCAACATATCCTAACCCAGTTTTATCAGAAGGATACTTTTGAACATTCAGCATGTGATCAAGTTTAGAACTAGCAGATCTAGCAACAGATAAATCATGTTCCAAAGTTCTAACTTTATCAAGCAAAAGCATGTTCTCAGATTTAACATTATTCAAAAGCTCATTAGCATCAAACAGTTTAACAAGCAAATTTCTCTTTTCAAGCTCAAGAGAATCAATTTTCTTTAGGCCAAGATCAACTTTCATAGCATCCTTTGCAGCAATTTTGCAAAGTTTGTTATAGGCCTCTTGAAGATCTGCATCTTCAGAGAGTTCCCCATCAGAAGGGTTCTCTTCAGCAGATATGCCTTCATTGACTATAGCAGTAGCCGTGAAAGCAATGAAGTTTCCATCCTCGTCACCACCGGACTCATCATCAGAAACCTCATTATCACTAAGGGTTACAGCCATAGCTTTACCCTTAGTCCTTAAGAATGTAGGACATTCAGATTTCACATGACCATACCCTTGACAGCCAAAACACTGAGGACCCAAAGAGTTATTAGAAGATTGACCAGAATTTTCTCTAGGTTTTTCAAAATTGTTAACCTTAGTGGGATCATTCTTCCTAAAATTTCTAGGTTCAGCAGTGTAAGTACCTCTTGCCTTTCTATTTGTATTCCTAAGAAAGTTCTTAAAGTTTTTGGCAAGATAGGCAATCTCTGTAGCAGAGAGCTCATCATCAAATCCACCACCATCAACATCATCAACTGACTTAAGAGCCATTGATTTGGATTTGTTCACTTTAGGTAGGTCAGACTCATAGGATTGAAGAGATCCTACAAGCTCATCAACAGGGATGGAGTCCACATCCTTGCTTTCAGTTATGGCAGTCACTTTGGGTCTAAAGTCTTCAGTTAAAGATCTAAGAATCTTCCTAACAATCTTAGGTTGATCATAGATTTCACCCAAATTAAAAGCAGAATTAACAATATCATTCAGTTTGGCATAAAATTCATCAAAGGATTCATCATCAGACATCCTAATGTTTTCAAACCTAGAAGTTAATTGCTGCAGTTTGTTTATCTTAACTGCCTTTGTGCCTTCATGCACAGTTTGGAGGATTTTCCAAGCAGTATGAGCAACCTCAACATTAGAGATTCTCTTAAATTCCTCCATAGAAACAGCATTAAAGATAGCATTCATAGCTTTGCTATTGAAGCTTGCTGCTTCTTTTTCAGAAGTTTGCCACTCACTCACAGGAGTAGCGGGCTTCTCCCATCCGTATTCAACGGAATTCCAAACCCTTTCATCAATGGATTTCAGGAATGCTTTCATCCTTACTTTCCAATAGGCATAGTTGTTCCCATCAAAATGAGGAGGAACAAACAGAGAGTGTCCATGCTCCATGACAACAGGGGTCAAGGATCAGCTCAGAGATTAAAAATCTCAAACAAAAAGAGCTACCAGCTCTGATACCACTTGAACGGTTTTAGACCCCTTAAACACACAGATTGCGTAGCCTAGATTAATTAGCCAAGTTGTTACTTAGTCAAATTAAGCAATTCTAGGTTAAAACAATCCAAACAATCATATCAAGATATAATGCAGCGGAAAATAAATAACACAAGATATGATCACCCAGGAAACCACACGGTAAAAACCTGGGGAGGATTTGACCCACCGATCCTCAAGGCTAACCTGAATTCACTATGAAAGAATTGAAGTTCGTACAAAAGGACTACAAGCTCCCCGCTCGACTTCCTAATGCTACCCACCAGTAGAACTTCCTGACACGACCACGCGCAGGCTCCGAATCCACGGACTACTTCTTTCTTGAATTCCTCAATCAGCTACAAGCTCCCCGCTTGCTTTTCTTTTAAGTTCCAATGGTTGCAACAGTAATGATCTTCAAGATGTTGAAATCATCTCCACCATGAAAACCCTAAGTTTTGTGTAAAGGAAAGCTCCTCAAAGATCTCACACGAGATTCACACAAAACAGCAATGTATGAGCAACAATACAATATGGACAACCTTCAAAAACGTGGCTAGGGTTTTGTTTATATACCTAGGGTAAAAACATAAAACCCTAAACGTTTAATGAAGTAGGGCTGAGTTGGAAATTCTGCAGAAAATTCAACCTGTGCGATTTTCGATCGATCGAGTCTATTCTTCGATCGATCGAGCCAGGCCGAGAGTCCCAAGTACTTCTGCAGCCACTCGATTCCAACTTTACAATATTAAACCAACTTTGAGCAAGTCTAAATAAGACTAAATACAATGTTTTGATCATGGTTTGCCAACATTACAAATTAGAGTTCTAAATACATAAAATCCTAAGACCTTAGAACCTAACAAACTCCCCCTTTGGCAATCCGTGACAAAACCCTAATTAACAGCTCAAAGTTTTACAAATAAAAAGCCCTTTACAAAGATAATGCTCATAAAATTCAATTCAGCCTAACTACTATCCATAGTTGCAAGTGTAGACAGCAGCTTAGTTGAATCAACCTGTATAATCCTGAAATACTCAACAAACGCATAAACGCATGTGTGACAGTAAAGAGTAAAACAACAGGTATAACATTCTTGTAAGATCCACACAACACAAAATAAAGACATATAAAAATGAACAAGTCATAAATATAAATCAATACGCAGTGAATCATAAAGCAACAAGAATCAATAAAAAATATCATGTATATCAATCAATGTTACTCCCCCTAACATGAATATCCCCAAAAAAGATATACAAAGTGAAGCACATAGATACAATCTAAAAATCCACAAGCTCCTCTAAAACAAAAAAAAATCTCCCCCTAACAACAAAAACTCTACTACAAGTCAAAACTCCACTCCCCCTTTTTGTGACGGAATGCCAAAGGGCAATCACAAGTCGCCATCAAAAGGAGGTGGTGAGGGTGAATGAAGACGCGCAAGATCAGCTCGGAGAGCACGCATCTCATCCAGCAAGTCCACCAAAATCTGACCATGAGCCTGCTGAACAGTCATGACAGTCTCCAAAGTACGACGAACATCAAAGTCGGCCGAAGGAGGTGGAGGAACATCAGCAGCAGCATCATCATCACCAACAGGAATAGGAATATCCTCACCAGCCATACCTGCAGAAGAAGAAGGAGGAGGTGCACTACTAGAGGGCTCAGATCTAGGGTGTTTAGAACCAGCTCGAAGATGAGCGGCCCTCTGTCTAAGAAAAGACGCACCTAAAGGTCCTATCACATGGACGGGCTCAGAGGAAGGAAAGTCACTAAGACCAAGATAGAGAAGAATCCTATGAATGAAAATAGGATGAACAAGAGCATGAGCAGTAGATGAACTCCTATAAACTTCGTTCAAAGAACGAAGAAAAAGATGGGGAAAACTAATAGGAGCATCAGTAACAAGAGCGTACAGAAAAACACACCTCTCAAGAGGAATGGTGTGAACATGGGAAATAGGCCAGATCGAATGACAAGCTATCCGAAAGAACAGATAGTGCAACCCAGAGAGCTCAGCAGAAGTGATCCGAGGATCAGAACCCCACTGGACAGTAGTACCAGTGACGTATGACAAAACATCGCTAATCTCGGGAGACTCATCATAAGGATAGACAGGATGCTGGACCAAAGGTACCCCTAGAGCATCAGCCACTACCCGAGGAGTAATGGTGTACTCTACGCCTCGTATCCAACTCTTAACTAGAGTGTTGGAATCATAGACGCGGATAGAGATGTTCGAATAGAACTCTCTAATCAAGGCAGAAGGTGGAGGAGGATCAGAAACATCCACCAAGGGTAACCAACCCCGACGCTCAAAATTTGCCCTAATGGCAGGATCAAGCTCATCTAACAGCACAGAACGCTCAGCCCAAATCTTTCTCTTAACGGTCAGTTTCTCAAAAGTCTCTTGGTTTTCCTCACTCGGAAACCTCTCACTATCAAAGGATGGAGGGGGTGAAGGAGAAGGTGAGGGAACACTCCTACGGGCTCTAGTTTTCCTAGGCATAGTGCTAAGGAAAGGACAGAGACACAAAGAGAAAAACACAAAGAAACAAGAGAAAACAAAACCAAGGGCAGACTGCAAATTAGCACAATAAATAATATAGAACAAAAATCTATATGATGCATGAACAATAAAATGTTGTGATGCATGATCTAAATGCAGTGACAAATTAAGTTTAATTGAGAGTAATTGGACAAAATTGGCTTGAACAAGGAATTTCTATCAAAAATCCCAAAAATTTGAAAAACCACTTGAAAATTTTGCAACAAATTGATGAATTGAGCATTACAAAACACAGCACATAGATTATAATGCTTAATTACACCAACACAACAAGCCAATTTCATCAAATTCTACCCAATTTAACAAAAGCCCCAATTCGGATCAAGAACAAACCCTAGAATTTTCAATTTTTCACAAAACACAAAATTGATCAAATTAACCACCAAGGATCATTAATATAATGTGTCCCCACAAAAACCCAATGATCAATTTCATAAAATAAGGTTTGAATCAACAGAAAATCCAAAAAGAATAAAGTCCGAAAATTACCCTTAAATGCATGGATTTATGCATGAAATAATGAAAATAACATCAAAAGGAAGGGCAAAAGAGTCTTACCGGCTTGAGGAAAGAGAGATTTTGCAAAAACAACGGAGGAAAACGACAAAAATCCTGAGGTGTGGAGCCTTGCCAACGCGGAGAGAGAGAAAAGTTTGAAAAAAATTTGAATAGAACCTTTGAAAAAGTCAGAACTGAACTTTTAAAAAGCTTTTCCACGATATTCGATCGATCGAAAATTACATTCGATCGATCGAAAAGCACAGTCATTTTAAGACAAATGAGAGCACTTTTTCGATTGATCGAAAAATAGGTTGGATCGATCGAAATGGGCAGAGGCTCACTAAATTTTGGAAAAATCACAGTTTTTGAAAGACACAAGCCGAATTTTGAAAATAACTCCTCAAAGCATTAAATTGAAGAAACAAAATGCATGAGTATGAGATGGAATGCTTTTTCAAAAACCCAAAATTTTGAACCCAATATTCTTAAACAAATTGCAATCAACCTCCCATTATATTTTCTCAAGCAACAAATATGTTGTGCATAAATCTCAAGATATTTTCAAACTTGGTTGGTCAGACCAAAAACACACACTAGCATGTACAGTGTTTAACAAAGAGTAACTTGTGTCGTGTGTGATACTAGCAAAAACTTGAGATACATGTGAGGTGATATGTGAATAGCAATCAATCACAAAGTCTACAAAATTCATCACATAGAATTCAAAAGAGACTATCACCTAAAGAGTTACATCCTATAACTCCCACATCTCCTAGAACAAAAGCTTGCAATCATGTAAGTTTCTTGTATTTTTGCCTCTTATTTGCATGAGATGGCATTCAGCCTAATAGTACACACCGGTTTGAATTAAGTGAATTGGCATCAAGCCTAATAGTACACACCAGTTTTAATTTATTTTGAGGCTACACCTTATGTTCTTTTTGTGCATGTGCTACACTTTCTCGAGCACAGAATCTTATGATATGCACTAAGGTGTTCATGATTGGCTAGTGAACAGTGGTGAGATGGTTATTTATGCCTTTCTCAAAAGGTTCAAGTCCGACAGTCAAAGACATGTGACTTCAAGATCAAGACAAAGTGATCAAAAACTATAAACATCTTTCCCACACAACATGCACTACAAAACTCAACTAGTAAAGTGCAATAAATAAGCTCATCAAAGCTAAACAAGGTACATAAACATGTTATGTAAAGATAAGGTGGCCAACCTTGATTTCAAATCCATGATATGAAATACAAAACACAAAATCTTTTTGGTTTAAAAAATTTTATGACCAAAAACAGAAAGCACACATTATGCTAAATGAACAATGCAAATGCAATGCATGACAATGTTTAACTAAGCTATAGAGGGTACACAAACAAGAAATATCAATTTCTTAATTAACCCATGAGTACATGTACAAATTAGTACATACTCACACAAAATCAGAAATAGCTTAGCACAAACTATTCAAGTTTCTCCACAATGTCAAGCATGTTCTAAATCAAGAGAGAGATATCATAACTCATGTAATCCTCAAGAACAATAAAACAAGACACAAAATAAAGTATTTTTGTCTTTTTGAAATTTTTCAATGTTGTTGGATTTTTTTTTTTTTTAAATAAAAACAACCTAAAAAACAAAACAACCAAAAACAAAAACAAAACATGTCCACAAATAATTGAAAGAATTAAATCAGGGACAAGTTAACAACACTCACCTTGGAGAATCTTTTCTCACCCATCTAGCACTAGTCTTCGGCTTTGTAGGTGAAAATCCATGTGAAGTAGAGTGTATTTGAGGGATTATACCAAACTTCTGAGAGAGACTGAAATCCTGCAAATTCCTTTCACAAGCCAACAAGCTCAAATTTTTCAAAAGCATATGAAATAATTTATTTGGACTTATGGCAGGAAAAAGATCATCACATATCCTAGATTGACATACAGAATGTTTAAATTTCAATTTATGACAATTAGGACGAATGTGACCACGGACACCACAGAAGTGACAAACGAGAACAAATTTAGGAACATCAGTATTCCTAACAGCAAATCTAGTCTCAGATTTTGGTTTTTGCCTCAACAAAGAACAGTTTGGTCTAATATGACCAACAACACCACAAAGGTGACAGGTAGGCACAAAAACAGATTTATTATGCTCTCTAACAGTAGGTTTAGACTTAGGTGTAGAAACTTCAGCGTCTACATCAGAACTTTTACCTTTGTCTAACCTAGCAAAATAAGTATTCTCTTTATTATTCCTCTTGAAAGGAGGGATATAAACTTTTTCAGTTTTAGGCTTAAGAGAAACAGAAACACTTCTGTTATCAACAGCAGGCTTGGCACTAGTCAAATTTTCAATTTTAGTTTTAGATTCAACTAACTCTTGTTCCAAGCTTTTCATCTTCTCATCTTGAGAGGAAATTTGATTTCTCAAAAATTCATTCTTTTTATTAGACTCATCTAATCTCACAATCAAATCCTCTTTTTCAAGATTAGCCAATTTTAACTCTTCTTTAAATTTCTTAACAATTTTCAAAGATTTAGATAATTGCTTACGAAGAGTTTCAAAAGCATCAAAAAAATCAACAGAAACAATAGTGTCCTTTTTATTCAAAACATTACAGGCATCAATAAAATCAGCAGAAGCATGAGCAGAAAGACACTTCAAATTATCCATGATAACAGGGGTCAAGGATCAGCTCTTAGATCAAAGGATCTACAGACAAAAGAGCTACCCGCTCTGATACCACGTGTTGGAAATTTAGACCCCTTAGAACAACCAAATTGGTTAGCCTAGAGTAATTAGCCAAGTTGTTACTTAGTCAAATTATGCAATTCTAGGTTAAAGCAATCAAATAATCATATCAAAATAATAAAGCAGCGGAAAATAAATGAACACAAGATATGATGACCCAGGAAACCACACGGTAAAAACCTGGGGAGGATTTGACCTAGCTATCCTCAAGGTAAACCTGAATCCACTATACGAAAGAATTGAAGTTCATACAGAAGGACTACAAGCTCCCCGCTTGACTTCCTAATGCTACTCACCACTAGAACTTACTGACACGATCACGTGCAAACTCCGAATCCACGGACTCCTTCTTTCTTGGACTCTTCAATCAAGTACAAGCACCCCCGCCTGTGTATCTTTAAGTTCTTGAATCTGCAACTGAATGATTACCAAGATGTTGATAACCCTAAGTTTATGTGAAGGAAATCTCCTCAAAGATCTCACAAGAGATTCACATAAACAGTAATATGAGCAACAAAGACCTTAGAGAGGTTTGGGTACAAAACCCTAGATACAAAAGAGACACTCTCTTCTAATAAGTAGTCCTTCTATATGAACTTCGATTCTTTCATAGTGGATTCAGGTTTGACTTGAGGATCAGTGGGTCAAATCCTCCCCAGGTTTTTACCGTGTGGTTTCCTAGGTGATCATATCATTGTGTCTTTTATTATTCTGCTGCTTTGTTATTTTGATATGATTATTTGATTGCTTTAACCTAGAATTGCATAATTTGACTAAGTAACAAGCCTGTTGATGATAACAAGCTCAAAACACATCACAAACATGAAATGCTCAAAGTTACAAAGAGCCCAAATACAATTCAACCTAACTACTATCTATCAGTTGCAAGAGTAGACAGCAACACAATTGAATTAACCTGTATATTTCCTGAAACACTAAACAAAACGCATAAACGCATGTGTGACAGAAAAACAGTAAATCAACAAATATGCAAACTAACTCTCCCCCTAAGTTAGATACATCAAAAACAAAGTTAACTCCCCCTAAATATAACATTCTTGTATTTTCCACACATATTCTCACATATCAACTATCTCTCCCCCTTTTTGTCACGTATTGACAAAGACAACTCATACAAAGAGTAAACAGTCAACATACGCAACAAAGGATAAGAGAAAATAGAGAAAGAAAGGGACACAAAATAATTCAACTCTATAAAAAATAGAGACAGCTCCCCCTATGAACAACACAGGTTAAAAAAAATTTTTCTCCCCCTATCAAAAATAGGAAAAACAAAACAAGATTTAGGAGAAACAGTTTTGGGGAAAAATAAAGGAGGTGGGGGAAAATCAACAGCAACAGCAGCATCACCAACAGGATCAGGTACATTCTCACCAGCAGGACCAAAGTTAAAAACTAAGGTGAGGATACACATGAAGAAAAAAATATTCTCTCTTTCAATAAAAGGCAAACATGGCACTATGTGACCCATAAACAGTTGCATGAGTAGAGAAAATATTTGCACATTGATTATTCATTATATCTCTTAAGAAAAATATTTTCTACAGTTCACACATAAAGAAATAGCATATACTAGAATGTACAAAACTCAAAAATTAATCAATCAACTTTTAAATCAAGTTGAGTACCCATTTTAGCAAAGTGTATGCATGTTATGTGTGAAAACAATGAGAGATATGACTGCAAAACTGCAAGATGGATACAAAAACAATGCAATGCATGTGAATCCTAAACACAAATGATGCATGAAAAAAAATTTTGGTCAACAACATAGAAACTGAAAATTTTTCAGTTTCGATCAATCGAGAATTGATCGAACATCAATCGAGTCAGGCAGACTCAGACTAAAAAATTTAATCGCAATTTCGATTGATCGAAAAACAGGTTCGATCGATCGAAAGTCTGGAAAAATCAGATTTTTGAAAAACAGAGCATTTTAATGCAGAAACTTCTCAAAGCACATTGTTTTATAAAAAAAATGCATGAGTATGAGATGAAAAGTTTTTCAAAAACACTTGAATTTAACCCAGATATTCCAAAATCAAGATTTTCAATCAATTTGTCCTCAAAGCGCAAACATTATACACATTTTGCATTAAAATCAAGGAACTTTTAATCTTGGATGGCCACAACAAGATCACACACAATAAAATGTATCAAGTTTAACAAAGAGTAACTTGTGTAGTGTGTGCAACTAGCAAAAGTTTGAGAAACATGTGAGGTGATATGTGAATAGCAATTAATCACAAAGTCTACACAATCCATCACATAGAATTTAAAAGAGACTATCACCTAAAGAGTTACATCCTATAACTCCCACATCTCCTAGAACAAAAGCTTGCAATCATGTAAGTTTCTTGTATTTTTGCCTTATTATTATGTGAGATGGCAGCAAGCCTAATAATACACACCAATTTTAATTATGTGAGATGGCATCAAGCCTAATAGTACACACCAATTTTAAGCATTAAGCATTTAACAGAGGCTACACCTTATGTTCTTTTTGTGCATGTGGTACACTTTCTCGAGCACAAAATCTTATGATATGCACTAAGGTGTTCATGATTGGCTAGTGAACAGTAGTGAGATGGTTATTTATGCCTTTCTCAAAAGGATCAAGTCCGACAGTCAAATAACATGTGACTTCAAGATTAAGACAAAGTGATAAACAACATAAACATCTTTCCCACACAACATGCACTACAAAGCTTCAACTAGTCAAGTGCAATAAATAAGCTCATCAAAACTAAACAAGGTACATAAACTTGTTATGTAAAGATAAGGTGGCCAACCTTGATTTCAAATCCATGATATGAAATACAAAACACAAAAATCTTTTTGGTTTAAAAAATTTTATGACCAAAAACAAAAAGCACACATTATGCTAAATGAACAATGCAAATGCAATGCATGCCAATGTTTAACTAAGTTATAGAGGGTACACAAACGAGAAATATCAATTTCTTAATTAACCCATGAGTACATGTACAAACTAGTACATACTCACACAAAATCAGAAATAGCTTAGCATACTATTCAAGTTTCTCCACAATGTCAAGCATGTTTTAAATCAAGAGAGAGATATCATAACCCATGTAATCCTCAAAACAAATAAAACAAGACTCAAAATAAAATATTTTTGTCTTTTTGAAAATTTTCAATGTTTTTGGATTTTTTTTTTTTAAATAAAAACAACCTAAAAAACAAAACAACCAAAAACAAAAACAAAACATGTCCACAAATAATTGAAAGAATTAAATCAGGGACAAGTTAGCAACACTCACCTTGGAGAATTTTTTCTCACCCATCTAGCACAAGTCTTTGGCTTTGTAGGTGAAAATCCATGTGAAGTAGAGTGTATTTGAGGGATTACACTAATCTTCTGAGAGAGACTAAAATCCTGCAAATTCCTAGGACAATGTTTGTGTAGTCTAGTTAATTAGCCCTTGGACAACGAAATTTAGACCCCTTAAACCAACCAGATTGCGTAGCCTAATTAATTAGCCAAGTTGTTACTTAGTCAAATTAAGCAATTCTAGGTTAAAACAATCAAACAATCATATCAAGAATATATAAAGCAGCGGAATAATAAAAGACACAATGATATGATCACCCAGGAAACCACACGGTAAAAACCTGGGGAGGATTTGACCTAACTATCCTCAAGGTAAAAAGCATATCCACTAGAAAGAATCGAAGTTCAAACAAAAGGACTACAAGCTCCCCGCTCGACTTCCTAATGCTACCCACCAGTAGAACTTACTGACACGACCACGTGCAAGCTCCGAATCCACGGACTCCTTCTTTCTTTGGCCTTTGCAAAACACAAACACCCACGTCTGTGACTTTGAGATCCCACTCAAAGGTTTATCAACACAAACTCTCCTGTTTGTGACTCCAAGACCACCCTTGAAGGTTTAGATCATCAACAGCTTTGATGACTAGAGAAGGCAACAACTTCTACAACATCGGATCTTGAGATTCTTCAAGGAATAGCACCGATAGAAAACATAAGAGAGCTTTTGGGTACAAAACCCTAAAAATTCAAAGAGGCACAAGTGGCACTCTAATCTCTCTAAAAAGCTCTAAAAACCCTACCTAGGGTTAGCTTATGATGTCCTTTAAATACTGGAAAAAACGGCTCATGATTTGGGCTTCAAACGAATAAGTTATGGCCTTTTTACGTTTGCTGATTTTCCTGATACGTGATTTTCGATCGATCGAAAATTAGATTGGATCGATCGAACCAACCAGCTTGTAACTCATTTGTTTTTATCCTGAACTTGAAGTTTTTGTCTTGGGCTTCAATGTAGACCATTCTAAACTAATGAAAATTAGTTTTTGTCATGTTTTGCCATGGTTTGCCAACATTACAAACTCAAAACCTAACAAACATGTTGGTTCAGGTCTAAATGGTATGTTCGTTATGAAATATGGCATGACAAGAAGAAATTGTGGAATTTTCTTCTGCAATTATCTATACTATTATTTAAGCGGCTTCCTCTCTTTAGAATAGACATTTTATTGGTTCTAAAATACCCCTATAGCCTATGTTTAAATAGGAACAAAACTTGGTAAAAATGCTTCTTTAATTCCCATGTAAAAACCCACATATGTCTACATTTTACCCTCTTAAAGTCAAATTTTGGCTGGGCGCATGAAGTTAAAAGTTTTCATTACTTGCTTATGGGCTTTGCTTGAAATGGAAAATATTTTACATGAAAATTCAATGACAATGATGTATACAAAGGAACCTGTACACGTATTTGTGAACGATTTTCTAATATAAAAAAGCCAATAACTAAGCATTTACGTTTTAGATTTGTTATACTTTCTATTTAATGGAAAGCTATTAATAGAAAATGTGAAGATCATGTTTTTAACCAACCATTTTTAGTAATTTATCTAGACAATGTTGTGCTTACAATATATAGAGAGACAATGTGAATAACAAAGTTTGTGTATTCCCTACGTTTGCTTGGTGTGGAAACATAATCATAGCATGCTTAATAGTAAGCTATGCATATGAAATTGTGATTATATGAATCCTAATATTTGAAAGTTGCCAATCATATATATTCTCACCTCTGCTACGGCCTATATAAACTCAACTTTGCAACCCATTTCCTGCATCTTGAAAAGCTAAGTAGGTTTTAACAACCAAAAAAAGAAAAAGAAAAAAGCAAAGCAGGAAAAAAATGGTGTTCAACATTTCTTTCATAGATCATGTGATCAAAATGTTGGGTGGTCATCTACTCTGGAATGTATTTGTGCGCAAGGATTTTTGCATCCCTTGCTAGCAGTCAATTGTTGTTGTTCTTGGTATATCACCAAGCTAATGATGATTACTACAAAATAAGATTCTTGATATATCAGATGATTTATATTTCGTTTTACATTTTATTTATTTATTTTTAAATTTTGGCAAAAGAATGTAGTTTACACATTTCCTTGCACTAATAAAAGCGTTTCTTTATCTTGACCTCTACTCTCTCTCACACAGTCTTCGCAGTTTCTTTGATTTTCGTTCTACACAACATATTGTTTGATTGCAATTCTACTGTTTTCTCTTTGCTTTTATTATTCCTTGGACACACTGTTTATTTTGCTATGTTCAAAAAACTGTAGAACTCCCTTATCCCATATAGCATAATTGTAGAATCCATTGTCAAACATTCAATTCTGAGTTTTAAGAATCAAACAGATTGCCAAAGCTCGTGCCCTCAGAGTTTACTTTATAGCACCAGGGCTGAGACTGAGCCTAAAACCATAATCTCTTTTTTTTTTTTTTTACTAAATCATAAAAAGTATAAAAAAGTTTAGAGCATCTCCAACAGATGCTCTATCTCTACTTTTTGTAGAAAAAAGTCACTATTCACACAAAAAAAACACCTCCAACAGCCTCTCCATCTCCAATTTTTTTTTCTTTTTAAAATTTAGATTTGCTATAGTTGCTCTCCAGGCATGGAGAGCAATGTAGCAATTACTATAGCATATCTAAAGAATATTTCCCTTTAAAATAATATCGGTTGAATTAAAAAAAGATTTTTTTCTCTTTCCTCCCTTTCTCTCTCCTCTCATAGCTACAAACAAAACAATCTTTCTCTCAAACATCTCTAAACTCAAGCATAATCAAAATACAAACTCAAAAACATAATCTTAAAATTAATCAAACCATAACAATAAAAGCAAAAAAAAAAAAAAAAAAAAGACACAATTCATCTACCATCTGGGCTGCGTTGGGGAGGAAGACGAACGACGGCAGCGGAGCAGAAGGTGCAGCAGCACAGAGAGCGGAGCGAAGGAATGGCAGAGTGGAGCCATCTAACCCATCTGTTCTTTCTCTCTCTACCTCTTTCTCCGTTTCTTATCACAGAGAGAGCTAGATGGAGATAATGGGTATACGTGTGTGGTGGAGAAAAATCAAGAGAAAAGAAAAAGAAAAAGAAAAAGAAAAAAGAAACGTATGGATGACAAAAAGAAAGAAAGGAAAAATACAATTTAAAAATGCTACCACAATATTTTCACAATAAATTTTAAGTAACATATTGTTATTAGCTAATATTGGTAAGTAAAAATATAATTTTAGTGGTGGGTTCAAATTAGAACTAGTAACAACTTTCCACATAAGATTTTGATGTGATTCTTGTGAAAGTATTGCGAATAATGTTGTGAATATAATACTTTTCATTAAAAAATATAATTGTTGGGAATGAATATAGAAAGAATAAATGATGATAAAAAATAATAAAGAATGAATGAAGAAATAATATTTAAATGAGATAGAAAATCTGTTAGAAAGTATATATGAAAAAGTGAGTAGCTAAAAAATAAAAGTCACTGTTCATTCTCCAAATAGTACAAAAATTGGAATCCTGCTGGAGATGCTCTTACCAATCCATTGACCATTTACCACTATTGTATACCTTTTTCTTATCAAACTTGTCTTAGTTTCTTTCCAAGGCTGATTTCACATGTCACGCCCAGGAAGGATTTTTATTATATTACAAGTCATTTACCAACCCAGCCATCAATCACTAGGCCAAGACTTTAACAAAATAATGGCTCCAGTGTTGAAAATTGGAAATATATAAGCTTCTCTTCCAAAAATCTATTAGTCTATGAATTCAGCCTTGTTCAGTAAATCTTGCTTGGGGAGTGTAATTGCTTCAGATCCAAGCCTATTTTGGTTCAGTTGATCTTGACAAAAGGAAAGGAACCTGTTACAAACACAAATTAGAAACAATTCCCTTTTTTATATTCTTGCTTCTACCATTCAATTTTACTTGGGTAAGTGAAGCCTGTGTTACATTTAGGCACGCTCGGGTGCATCCAAGCAAGACATCGCTTATTGTACTTAAAGAGATAATGATACAGAAGTAATCATTGGTATATTAAAAATCCTTTTGCACACATTAAATAAAACCTTAACCATTCATCATCGTCAAAACACAGAAAATTCTGTGAGAGAAAACAAAAAATAGAACCTTGAAGGGCTTTGCTGTAACAAATTTTAATCGGAAAGCAATTGAAAATAAGATTTAAAAATATCTTGGGCTGTTTTTTTTTTTTTTTTTCTTCTTTCTTTTTGTTGAATATGTCCTTTCGTTTTTTCTTCGTTGTAATTTGAGACATTTTTGCATGTCAGAGGCTTGTTTCAATCATTAAATACTATAATCAAACTACCTGCAACCAATTTCAAGAAGGCATCAATTTCTTAGGAGAAAAGATCTTCTAAGTTATTCAAGCGAGTAAACAATGGCTCCATCCATGGAAAATAATTGCACCAGCTTCCTTGAAAAGAGATTTGAGACATTCATTCCTAAGGAATTGATAGAATGCATCAACGGAGCTCTTATACTTGACAGCTTCACCATATCATATGTCATCATCATTCTTCTCAGGATGATGTATAAAATATGTGAGATGAATTGCTTTATGCTTACCACAAATCTAATAACTATTCAATGAATTTGTGCTAAAAAGATAATAATGTCTTATCAAGTATTTAAGATAGATCATGATTGAACAATGGTAAAAGAATCGGATTACTGTACATTACTTCTCTAAGTCTTGAATAAATATTTTTCCTCTTCTTGAGGGTTTTCTTAATTTCTATCAATTGCACAAGCAAACAAACCCAAAATTTTTTTCAAATTATAAGGTGTATAAGATTGGACTCTTTTAATCCAAATTGGCCTTAGATACCAATGCTACTTAAACTAAACGCAATTATCAACATTAAGACTAGTAAAAAGAAGAAAAAGAGTATTAGTTGGACTATTCTTCATTGTAAACGATTATTAAAGTAATAGTACTCTTTTAATTCAAATTGACTTTAGAAACCAATACTAATTAAATGCAATTAACAACATTAATGGACTAGTAAAAAGAAGAAAAAGAGGGTTAGTTGGACTATAGTCTTCATTGATAATAACTAACCACCTATAATTTGTTGTGAAAATGTTGTAAATGTAACACCTCTTTAATACTTATAAGATCTTTACATTCTTCTTGTTCTCCTTAATTACTTGCACAATTTTTTTTTTAAAATAAAACATTTTTATATTTACTTAATTTAGATTGATGTGCAATTTTTTTAATTAGTAATAATATTTAAAAAGAATATATATATATATATATATATATTTCCTTTGTCTCACACAAATTATTTTTTTGGGTCCGAATTGAGATTGTGACACATGTCTATTTTTGGACACATATCATCATCCAATCAGAGTCAGTGTACTGGACCCAAACCTCCCCTATTTTTTCTTTCTTTCTAAAAGATGCTTTTAAATATATGAAACTTTTTCAAAAGTTGAAATTCAGTTTCTTATATAACCTTTATTCATCAAAAAATTATAAGAACTATTTACTTTTTACATTTTCATAATGACATTTCAAAGATTCTAGAAAAAACAACTGTGGGAATTAGTAAAGTAATTCTAGTATCACATAAAATGTCACAACTTTTGTTACAACTATCTTACGTGTCCGACTTTGATCGATTGTCTATCACTTTCACATAGACTCATTACTTTTTTTCACCACTCACGATCTAACATGTGTACAGTTGTATCATTTCATGTGTTTTTAAAATTCTAGATTAGCAAAAGAGAGAAATCCATGGAAAGATGCTACGTTGACTTCTTCAATACCAAACAAACGACAGGCTGGGAATGCCATGAAGATATTTTTATTATAATAGGTTATAATTTCATTTTAAGTATTTTATGTAAGGGCAAAACTTAAGTACAATACTTTATGTAGTTCCTTAGGTTCCCAAATTAAATTATTCCACATGTCCAACTTATCCAACTCAGCAAACAGAGCATTACACCCATGTTTAATGTTGACAACAGAATAAAATTCACCAGCTTCATTGATGAGATTACCCAAGAAAAAAACTGGCCACCTTAACCCAGCATTGTTGTCAACATTGGCATCCGATGAAGGAACCTGTTGAACACAAACCTTAACAAAATAAACGGCCACCATAATCCACACCCACCACTCCCAACCCAAGGGCATATTTAGTAAATAATGTTTCCCACGACCCTCAATTCAAATTTGGATTGTTTACAAACCAACGCAACGCTATAAATATTAGTAGTTTTTATGCACATTTGTAGCATTCTGAAGGTAAGATTAATTTATAATAAAAAAATCATGAAACCAAAAATAAATGCAAAAGAGTAACAGGATCGTGAAAATCAAATAATTTGTGTTGTGTACACAGATTGCATACCATAAAATGAAAGTATGCCTTAGCCCAACTCTCTCATCGTCTTTTACTCATCAATAGTGCAACATTAAGACATAGTGTGGGCAAATGCGTATGCATGTGTCTTTTAGATGATTTAAAAACACAATAGAATATGTGCATGTGTCTTTTAGATGATTTAAAAATATAGTAGAATATGACTTTACATTACGCATCAAATACTCTCTCTACTTATTTATCCAAAACAAAAACTATGCAACAAAATTACCCAAACCCAAATCATATTTAAGCCCTTAATTTTTTATTTTTTGAAAAAAAAAATTACCTATAGAGGTTTTGGCGGCTTAATGGTGGTGGGACTTGGGAGGCCAGTATGACGGAGACCTCTTAGATTCCTTTTTCTCTCTTTTACAAATAGTTTGTCAATCTCAAGTCTTTTATTTTGGTAATAGTGAAACGGTGTATTTCATTTAACAATTCACAACATTTTTTTATATCTCTATCTCTTTTTAGGGCCTTATCTAGTTAGTTATTACTATTAGTCTCTCTCTATCTTCTTCTTCTTCTTCTTCTTCTTCTTTTTTTTTTTTTTTTTTTTTTTTAACACTAAAACGGTGGGTATGCTAAAAGACACGAAGAAGAAAGAAATGTGTGGTGTTAATTAAAGATTAATGAGATAAGAGTAAAAATAAATTAATGTAAACCTTTGGGTGATAGTAAAAAAAACTTAATGAAGAGAGGTAAAAATGACTAAATGAAAAATTAGAGTGTCACACATAGCAGGACCTCATACACTCCCAGATGAGGTCTCGGCTTTAATCTAGGAAGCACGGGTGCGTTTCAGGACACGGGTGCGGGTGCGGGACTCGGCAATTTTTGAAAAAGGTGGGTGTGGGTGCGGCGGGACTCGACAATTAAAAAATTATTAAAAATATTTTTATTTATATTTTTAATATATTGCTAAGCATACTTTTTCACATTATATAAATATATACCAAATTTAATAACTAAAACATGATGTTCATAAATTAAATACAACCCACAAGATTGAAACTAAAAGTCTAAAACATTCCATGATGTTCGGAAATTAGAATACAACTCACAAGTTTGAAACTAAAACAAAATAAAAGATAATCAACAAGACAATCAAACACCAACATCATCATCCTCAATATCAATTGCTTCACTTCGAACTTCACTTTCACTAGTAGTAGCACTAGTGCTAGCATTCCCAATAACCACGGCCTCCAACTCTGGCTCATTTAGTGTAAGGGCTGCATTCTCAAGAATTCCTGCTCCTCCATATATGTCGCTTTCATTCCAAGAGTCTCCAGCAATATCCCACATCTTTGTTGCTGTATGTACGTACTCCTCATTGTGCCTTGACAAGAGTCGAAGATTAGAATACACATATACCAAATCCTCAGCGCGTACAAGAGTCATTTTGTTTCTTTTTAAGGAATGAATAAATTTGTATATGCTCCAATTCCTCTCAACGCATGAGGATGAACAAGGTTGTCCAAGAAGTTTAAGGGCAAGGGTTTGAAGAGTTGGAAATGTGGAGCCATGGTATTGCCACCAAATCAAAGGTTGTAAGGTCCACCTATCTGTCAAGGCTTTTGGTGAAGGAAACCTCCCTCTTGAAAATGTAGCAAACTCAGACTTCACCACCGGCTTTAATTCACTCTCATCTTGAAAGTATCGATCCAAACACTTGCTCCTTTCCATAGAAATTTCATGACCCCGATGTGGAGGGATGCGTTTTGGATTCTCCGAAAGCCATTCAATGGAGTAATACCTAGTTAAAGATTAAAAAAAAAATATAGATGAAACGTGGGTTTTACTAGAAGGGTGAACTAAGGAAAACAGAAAATAAATGTACTTACTTAGGATTTAAGGAATGAGCCAAACAATGTAGTGGCGTACAAATTTTAGTCCATGGATCAATGAGTATATCATACACCACACCCCAAAATGAGCTATACTGATCATCTTCCAAGCCTTCGTGCTGATATATTACTGCCTTCACTTTCTCTATCATTGAATCTCACATCTCATACACAAGATAAAGACAAAGCTTATTTGTGTCGGCCATTCGTAGCATATCATAAATGGGTGTTGTGAATTCAAGGATATAATTAATATTATCCCACAAAAGATCACTTAGAATCATATCTTTTACCTTTTGAGCTTTTCCAACATCATCCTCCCTATAAGAAGCCCATTGGTCACTAATAGCCATGGCTTGAAGGCATCTTTTTATCAACTTCAACCTTTTTAGCATTACAACAACTGAAGCAAATCTAGTATCAGCAACTTGGAGCAATTTTAATGGACAAAATTCATTAAACATTGCCAATCTCATTGAATGGTTCATGATAAAAACACGTATGAAGGATGCATCATCAGTAATACATGTAATCCAACTAAATTCCTCGTATGTAACTTCATTCTTTTCAGTGTTTTTTGCTGCACAAATATTTTTCAAAGCTAGATTAAGAGTGTGGACACACAGGGTGTCCAAAATATTTTAGAATACTCACCTTCAATAAGAGCTCCAGCAGACTTCATCACACTAGCATTGTCAGTGATGACTTGGACAACTTTTTCATGTCCAATCTCTTTTATAGCATCCTTCAACACCCCAACAATATAATGTTTGTTTTTGAACTCACCTGACCCATCAATTGCCTTTATAAACATTGGACCCCCATCTGATACAGCCATAATATTAATAAGAGGCCTCCTTTGTGGATCTGACCATCCATCAGAAACTATACTTACACCATTTTCAAGCCAAAAGTTCTTAATTGGTTTCAAAAGTCTTTCAACATGAGCTCTTTCTTTTTGCAAAAGTGTTGTTCTCAAGGCATCGTATCCAAGAGGAACATAACCCGGGATGTTATGGGTAGCAGCATATACATAGAAACTACGATAATATAGGTTTCTTGCAAAGTGAAAGGAAAGCCCACCAGTGTAAAACATCCTAGCAATTCTGCTATCCAAATCATGTCTAGCATTATTTTGGAATGCTTTCTCCAAAGTAAAATTCATCACCTTTCTCCTCTTACCATCACCCAAATTTGTATTATCACTCCCTTCATGTCTCCGAAATGGGGAAATAGGTGCAAGCCCATGGCCTGGGGGAGGTGGGGGTAACGGAATTTGACTTCTCCGTTCCCTCTCTAACTTATCATTCTTAACTTGGCCATGCATTCGCTGCATTTCCAGCCTATGGCTCGGTGTCACCTTAGGGCATGCTCTAATTCCTTTGCCAGAAATTTTTAATAAATGAGCCTTAACCCTAGAATAGGATCCCATATAAACTATACCACAATAGTTACACTTAAAGTATGTGTTTCCACTTGATTTAACAGAAGCACCAGGTGGTTTTCTACTTTAGTCACATACTGCCAAAGAGGAAATTCATCATTTGGCACTTCTTGATTAGATGAAGGTGAAGTTTATGTGCTAGCAACTTCGTCCATTGCAAATTCAATAGATTCAATTTAACCTACAAATAATAACTATTAACTAAATAAATTAATAATAAATCAAACCCAAGTTCACAGAACACAAATCACAAATCACAACTCACAACTCACAACTCACAACTCACAAATCAAACTAACTAACAAATCACAAATCAAACTATTAACTAACAAATAATAACAAACAAATTTAACCTACAAATAATAACTATTAACTAACAAATCACAAATCAAACTAAGATTGAATACGGTACCTGAGTTGAGAATGCGTGAGAAAGAGCTGAAGTTTGAATGGCTGTGTAGCTGAGTGGTTGTGTCTAGACTCTAGAGTCGCTGGGATGCACAGACTAAGTGGTTGGAATGCACGAACTGAGTGGCTGGTTCAATGAAGCCGAGCAACTAGAGAGCATAGAGAAGAGAGAGACGAGCATTGGAGTGAGGGAGGCTGTTTGGAGTCTCTGGATGAAGCATGAGTGCGTGAGGGAGTTTTAGGTTTTAGGTTAAGTCAAACGGTGCGTTTTGCACCTTTTTTTTTTTTAATTATTTTCGGCCTGAATCGGCCATATCGGCAATTTCGGCTGATATGGCCGAAACGGCTAAAAAGGCCCGAATCGGCTTGAGTCGGCCCAAGTTGAGCCGCGTCGGCGTGAGACGGCTTCGCCACGTGGCAGGATGCTGCACGAATGCGCAGTCAGCGGCGTCTGACGCAAGTGCGGTGCCTCTGGCGCCGCGTCCGTGCTTTCCAGGCTTTAATATATATATATATATATATTGATATATTGATTGTGTTACTTATCAAAAAAGAAAAATGAAAAGAAAGAGGTTCCTTTTTACACATTCAACAGGAGAATGTTGCAAAACTAGCCTCCCTCATTGTCTCTTGAAGAAGCAGGCCAGCATTTTGAAGCTCAAGCATCAAGCAACATGCATGATTAATTTAACTATATTATTTGCTGGTATTCTTGATCTCTGCAACCTCAGAGTGACCCTTGTTGGTAAATATAAGGAAATTGATGCAATTGAAAGAAAAAGCTATCAGGTCCAATAGACTGTATTTTTGATTATTTGATATCAGCTTAGCAACTAGTGACGGTTGCAAATTTAATTGATCTATCTAGAGGGTGGTGGGATGTGTCAAAATTAGATGTGGTTTGATAAAGTCTATTGATCTTGTTTTGTAGTGGCTGCTGAAGCATTGGCATTGTGAGATGAAATTAAAGACAGTGTTTGATGTGGTTGAAACTCATCAGAGCAAGCAAGGAAATTGGGAAATTATTCAAGTTTTTGAAAAGATCGAAACTTTAATTCAAAATGGTCAAGTGTTGTGCAACGTTGCATTGTCATGCTAGATGGGGTTCTCATCATTTTGTTAAAAGGTTCGATTCTGCCCAGCAACCTCCCTGATAGTGTTGTTTTGGCTATCAGCCGAGAGATTAGCCTTGTCATTTTCTGTTATGAGGTTTTTGAATGTATCTTTCTTTAGCAAAAAAAAAAAAAAAAAAGAAACACAAAAAAAACACAAAAAAAAAAAAATTTTTTAAAAAAAAAAAAAAAAAAAAAAGAAACACAAAAAAAACACAAAAAAAAAAAAAAACACAAAAAAACAAAACTGAGTAGCCAGCTCACTCGCCATTCGCCAATATTTTAAGTTAGTATAGTATTTAATAGCACTAGCACCTAGGGATGCGTAAAATAGAAAAAAAAAACTTTATTTTATATCCTCAAACATCACTTTATCTATTTTTTTAAACCCATTTTACATCTTACCTTACAATTTAGTTTTTATTTTTATATATAATCCAATAAAATAATATAAATTATCTAATAAAGTAATAAAAAGTACTTTCTTTCCACTCTTTTTTTTTTCTTCACACACAACCACAAGATTATTATTTTTTTTCTTTACAACCTATGAACAATAAGGTTACATATACCTTCCTGTAGCAAGGTTGCAAACAACATTTAAAAAAAAAAGTAAAAAATATTGTGTCCTTACTCTTACCCATATATTGGATATTCATTTGACTCTGATATGTTGGATATTCACAACCAGAGGCAATCGACTTGCGAGACTTGGCAAGTTATATAATTAGACAAAAAAAATGCTTCATAGAAAAAACTTTCCAAATTTTCATAAGAATTTTTTAATTATTACATTGTTTTGGGATCGTCTGTTTGGTAGAAGATGGTATCTCGAGCTTCATGGAACGGGCCTCTCATAGGTTAGCTCCATTGAGTCGGCACGTAAGAGATATCAACTAATTTTATTCTTGTTATTTTTTTTTTTTTTTTTTGAGAATGGAGATATCAACTAATTTGATAGATGTTTTTAAAGATGAAAAAAATGAATTGATATAAATGTCCATATTTATTATTATTATTAGAAGAAGAAGAAGAAGTTAAATATAAAAAAATATAAAAAATAAAATTAGTTGGCATTTAACCGCTATGTCATTAATGAAAATAGACGGAAGCATAGCATTCAAAAGGATATCAAATGTTAAAGATGAAAATATATATATATATTTTAATATTGTGCTAAATATAGAGTATAATTTGAAATTTTGTCCAAAAAAAAGCCAGACACTAACGTAAGTGAAGTTTAAATAAACATAAAGTCTAATATTATTTTTATATTTACAGCACATATATTGCTACTAGCATCCATACAAATCTAGCTTCATGATCGTTCGATATTAATAAAAATCATATAAATTAGAGTAGAGGCTATAATTATGTATAATAGAGCCTTAAGTTTAAACTTTAGGAGGCTTCCTGATCTTTGTTGCTTGCTCAAAGCTATAGGCGATCTCAATCAGCTTTGGCTCTGAACCCTTTAGTCCTCCAAAGCACAAGCCAAATGGTTTTTCTTTAGAGTCATATCCAGCAGGGACAATCACTCCTGGGAAACCCCCAATTGCAAGGACGCAAGAAACACTATTACCAGGAGTCACTAATGCATCTAGCTTGTTCTTTGTCATCAATTCCACAAAACCTTCTCTAGTTAGTTTTGCTAAATTTGCCAACGCCTCCTTCTCTGCATTTCCAATTCCATTTGTTGCTTCAGCTTTTAAAAACAGGTCTTGTCCATAATCTAACCTCTCCTGTATTGGCACTCATGGAATAATTAATAATTGATCAGTCATTGAGTTTTAGTAACAATAAGTTCATGACACAATATTTAACAAATATTTTCATAATTGTTGATGTGATATAGTGTAATTGCATATAATAAAAGTAGAGTTAATACTCAGTAGTAGGTTTACGTGAAGGTGATGTTGCTCCATTCACAACTTACCACTTTAATAAGTTGTGAAAAATCTCATGTCCTTAGCGTTGCTCAATTAGTTGTCAATCTTATATATAAATGTAGGACATTACATAATCAAGACAACCTAAGTTTATTATACTCACCAATTCTGAGTTTTCCTTGTTGAAGGCAATCAAATCTGCTAAGGAACGGACTGGGGAATCCACTAACTCCTTTAGGTAGGAATTAATGCAGATTTTAAATTCAGCCACCAATGCAGTTTCTTCATAGCTTGATGAATAGATTTCGCCAAGATTGGCTATTTTCAGATTGTCTACCAAAATCGCACCTTGTTCCCTAAATAAATTTGCATGAAGTATTAGTATCAATTTTTTAGAGAATGATAGTACTGTACAAAAACCTTACAAATTGATGTGTTAAATTTTAAACATAAGATTAAAAAAAAAAAAAAGTAATTAAAAAATTATTATTATTTCCTGGAAAATTAGTAGTTACTCTAGCATTTTCTTTTTTTAAAATACATTTGATTGAGCATTGAAACTAACACATGGAATCAGTGTTTTGTTACCTTAGTGTGTTAAAATGTTGCTCAATGGTTTGCTTCGCAATAGTATCATTTTTGAAATAGTACACGGGATTTTCCCTTACCATCCCCAGTCTCATTCCTCGCAGTCCATCAGCCTTAAGAAATTGTGCATAGCCACCTTTTGGAATGTACTGTGATGTTTCAATTGTTGCATTGTCATTGTGGTCAATGCCAACAATGGCATCAAGAACATGAACTTGTCAATCTTATATATAAATGTAGGACATTACATAATCAAGACAACCTAAGTTTATTATACTCACCAATTCTGAGTTTTCCTTGTTGAAGGCAATCAAATCTGCTAAGGAACGGACTGGGGAATCCACTAACTCCTTTAGGTAGGAATTAATGCAGATTTTAAATTCAGCCACCAATGCAGTTTCTTCATAGCTTGATGAATAGATTTCGCCAAGATTGGCTATTTTCAGATTGTCTACCAAAATCGCACCTTGTTCCCTAAATAAATTTGCATGAAGTATTAGTATCAATTTTTTAGAGAATGATAGTACTGTACAAAAACCTTACAAATTGATGTGTTAAATTTTAAACATAAGATTAAAAAAAAAAAAAAGTAATTAAAAAATTATTATTATTTCCTGGAAAATTAGTAGTTACTCTAGCATTTTCTTTTTTTAAAATACATTTGATTGAGCATTGAAACTAACACATGGAATCAGTGTTTTGTTACCTTAGTGTGTTAAAATGTTGCTCAATGGTTTGCTTCGCAATAGTATCATTTTTGAAATAGTACACGGGATTTTCCCTTACCATCCCCAGTCTCATTCCTCGCAGTCCATCAGCCTTAAGAAATTGTGCATAGCCACCTTTTGGAATGTACTGTGATGTTTCAATTGTTGCATTGTCATTGTGGTCAATGCCAACAATGGCATCAAGAACATGAACAGCATCTGCTACTGTTCTACATATGGGTCTGTTCCATTCAAATAAAGTTAATACCAATTTCGTGCAATACTATGATGATGCATGTTGACAAAATTTGTGTAAAAATTAGAAAAAATCAAACATAATCTGATATTGTGTGTTTGTATGGGTGTTTTTAATGTAAGACATAGTTATGATATCATGATAAAGTATATAGGATAATATGAAGAAAAAAAAATAAATAAAGGAGATCATGGGCCAATTAGGGCTGCATAAAATGAAGTGCAGATGACAAGCTGAAACGAAGGTAAGGTGCTCGTGATGATTGAGGCTTGAATGCTGAACATAGTGCAAATCATACATCTGGAGGCTACTGATCAGAATGTGGTATGAAAAACTAAACATGAAGATGATAGAGAGTGTGACTAGGAAGAAAGCCAATTGGTATCAAAGCTCCAGGTTGTCTTTGGTGAAGTTCAAGAGAAGATTATCTAGTGCACCTTCGACATTAGGTGTTTTATTATTATTTTTTTTTTCCTTCTTCTTTTCTTTCTTTTCTTTTGATAGGTAAGATACGCCTTCAACAATAGTTCAAGGTAGACACACGCATAAGTCTGCTTTAGATATGGAAACAATGTTCAACTTTTTTCAGGAAAGCTTATTTGGAATAAGATGGAGTTTTTGTAATAAAGAATGAAGATTGCTTGGTAGAATTTGAGTCAAGGTGGAGATTGTTATAAATTGTCTCAAATTCCTAATTTAAGTTGGTTTAGCATTTCCAATGCATCTCTATTTCCTAGCACATTCCTTAAAACCTCTATGCTGTCAAAAGATTTCTCCAAGTACACCATTTGTTTCTTATGCCACCAGATTTGGTCAAAAAGTTATAGCTGCAAACAAAAAAAAAAGGTTTCTGCTCTTGCTGTCCCTAAATTTATAAAAAAAATAAAAAATAAATAATAAATTCTAGGAGGGCAGATATAAGTTGCCTAACATCATTAGCTTTCTCTATTTTGTTACCATGTACATATTATAAGAATTTCAATCCATGTCAAACTTTTTTTGAATTGCAATGTGAAATGGTCAAATAACATTTACAAGTTTCATAATTTCAATTTTATGATATCTTCTAAGCCTTGCCACGTTAACGGTTAGAGGTGCCTAGTCCAGTCCTAAGTATGCTATATAACTCTAGTATAGATTCATTGTAACTAATTTACTTGAACTGTAAACAAAGTAATCCGATCTTACTTGGAGCAAAAACAATGTAATCCTAATCCTACTTGTAGTGGAAATATTGTAACCCTTTGTTAGTTTATGATTAGTCTAAGATTTAGACTGTTATAATATTTTTCATTGGATTCATTGTAATACACAGCTTTAATAGAAAAGATGTAGCCATCAAGGGCTTTCCACTATGGATGTAGACATCCACGTTTATTCTTTGTGTTTTGTCTCTTTCTTTTTCACTCTGTAGGTTCTTCCTAATCTATTCCCTGTAGTGGACAGCATCAAGGTTCTCTCTCACATTGCTGTTAGCCACTTTGCAAGCTCATCCTAATTAATTCCCTAACAACCTCATAAACATCTTTCTCAAATATGATATGTTATGAGAAGACTATTTTTGTGGGCTCTGTTTCATTTCCCCTCCAGAGTTATTGGACATGGAAGGAACCTGGTCAGGATGAGTGGTGTAAGTCTTAAAATTGTCCCTGTTCAAGCAAAGAGAGAGAGAGAGAGAGAGAGACAGAGAGAGAGAGCCTACCCCACGGTATCTTGTCTTTGTGAGATTGGTATGACTCCAGCTCGACTAGTGAGACCGACTGTTGGTTTGATGCCCACTACCAAGTTACAACTACATGGACATAAAATAGAGCCATCAGTCTCGGTCCCTAGTGATACTGCCGCCATATTTGCTGCTACTGATATTGCTGATCCACTACTTGACCCACAAGGATCTCCCATTGTATAAGGATTCTGCACACCATAGCAAACTGTCTTATGGAACTTCTTAGGCCAAACTTATTTGTACAAGGAGACATGCTTGTTTTTCTTTTTGTATCTAGCTTATTTTATATGTAAATTTGCACATGAAGAAGTGGCTAGAAAGTTGCTTATTTTATATGTAAATTTACAAAATCCCCAACGTGTTCATGTTGGACACATTGGAGACATTGATGCATGCATGAACCATATTGCATTTGTGTCTATGTCCAGGATTCTTAAAGTTCGTTTGGGAACAACTTATTTAGCTGAAGTTGAAAATATTTTGTTGAAAATAGTGTAAATAAAGTTAAAATGTAATTTAAATAGTACAGTGGGATGTATGAATAGTATAAAAAAGTATAATAGGACCAATGAATAGTAGTAAAAATAAGTTGAAGAGTAAAAAAAGACTGGCTTTTTAAGCCAATGCCAAACACATCCTTAGTAAGAGGGACTCGAGGCAAACAAATCCCAAAAAAACATTAGAAAGGTGGATGTATGTAATGTGTATTGGATCAGAGGATACTGAGAAACTTCAAACAAGAGCAACCCAAGATCAAGATAACAAGAAGATCTTCTGTTTTGATAATTTGATAGTTAACATGGGGGAGGGGGGCATTGAACCCTAAATGTTTTTGTTAGAAACATTAGTAGATGTTAGTTAAGCTACAAGGGTCTTGGCAAGATAACAAGAAGATTAAGTTAATCTAGATAGCAAGATCAAAATTACCACTACATTAGATTCGTAAACTACAAAATAGGAAGAGACCTAGCAATCCAAAATGTATTTTCCAACTATAAATATACTACTACTCCCCTCTCAAAATCATGAGAGAGAGCACTTTTTTTCCGCCCACACATGGTCTGACATTTAGTCAAACACTTGATGTGCTTGACTACATGTTACAACACTCACCTTTCCCTGGCCATTTCTCGCGTTCCAGCCACTAGGTACTCCATGAGACCTATAATGAGCCCACTCGCTCAAGCTGGCTTTCCCCAATATGATAGCCCCAGCTTCTCTCAACTTGGTCACCACACCAGCATCGCGTGGCACAACTGAGCCGAGCAGTGCACATTAGCCAGCCGTGGTGTTCAGCTTATCCTTGGTTGCAATGTTATCTTTGACCAAAATAGGAACGCCATGCAACATAGAGAGTGACCCAGGTGCCTTGGCATTGCGCTCGTGGTCAGCCTGATCAGCTAGGTACAGTGCATCTGGGTTCACTTCCAAGACACCCTTAAGAACAGGGTTGAGTGTCTCTATTTCTTTAAGGTAAAACTCAACGAGTTTCCTGGAGGTGAGTTGGTTTCGCTTGAAAGCGAGCTGGATATCATGCACTGTGGCTTCTCTGATTGACGAGAAGCCTGGGCCTTCGACTTCGATAGCTTGGGCACTGGATGATGCTGAGGCTAGGAGCAGGGATGAGAATATATATATAGAGAAGCTTATTATTATCAATGGTTAATAATAATATTGATGAAAAAAACTAGAACTAAGATCAACATAACAAAAGTATCTACTAAAACTCTTAAGAATCACTAGCATATGCAAAAATTGACACACCTGATGAACGGGAACAACCCTCCATGAGAACAAAAGCAAGATGGGAAAGTTTTTCTTGAGTTGTTAGAATGGTGGGTGTGGGGTGGACTGTGGACAATGACCAACCCCAACAACCTTAAAAAGTGTTTTAAACTAAGATTAGTACATTTGGTAATGAGTTGAAAGTGGGCTTAAATAGTTTTACAAATTACAAAGATTTGCCATTAAGCTGGCTATAATAAATGATTTTAGCTTTTAGCCTAAAGGTATGTTTGGATGTTCATTCTCTCCCTCTAATTTCCCTCCTTCCAAACATAACTTTTGTGCAATATTGAAGCTTGTATTAGTTATACTTAACTCTTAGTCGTCCTCTGCAATTTGACCAACCAGCGTTTTGGAGGAGACCCTTGTTGTTGTGATTCAATGAGATAAACGGTGTGTTCGGATAGGTCGAGACTGAGGGTGAATTTGGAGTCGTCTGTGGTGGGAATTGGAGTGTGACGGTGTTGTTTGGGTGGAAGAGAAATAGCGGAGCGCCATGAAGAGCATATGGAGCGGAGGCGGAGGAGATCGATGCGGGTCTTGAGGCGTTTGGCTATTGGGTGTAAGAGATCTCGGGGGAGCTGAGACCAATCCGCCATGGAAGTACACAAAGCTCGGTGAAGGTTCACTAACAAAGCTATGATATACAAAGTGTTGAAATGGGTCACTTAATACTTACTTTTGTCAAGTGAGAAGGGTGGTCTTATAAGTAAAGGAAAACAATAAGTCCACTCGCACAACTTTTTCACAGTTATTCAAAATTAAAAAATATATATATATATATATATATAAAGTATTATTGTGGGTGTTATCAAGTCTTGCTGTTCAGGTATACAACTTTGGTCAAATGCACTGGACTAATAAATATGATGCAAACATGTATCCGAAAGTTATTACGTGTTCAAATCCTATTGATACTAGTGCACAATAATATTGAACTCATGCATTGTTCATGGCTTGAGAGTATTGTATGATCTTCTTCATGAGATGATATAAGAAAAATGATGTTTCTTCAATCATAATAAATCACATATATAATTATGAAAAGTATTGTATTGTATCCCTAATAGTATTTCTCTATGAAATATGCTAAAATTATTGGTAATGAATATGATTGGTGACACATTACAAACCTATATATAAATTATATATAATAAATATTAATAATAAAATTTGATACATCAATTCATAATTCTCATGTAATAAAATTTTCGGTATTCAGTATTCATAGCATCATAAGCTAAAAATGAATATTCTAGATTTTGCACAAATATGTATACCACTTTACATAACATCACATGCTTTTCAGCCATAACAAAAGTCCAATGAGAAAACGAAGAAAAAAAGGCTTAACAAAAGATGCAATGAACATTTAAAAAAAAAAAAGGAAATGAAAATCTGAGTACATATTTGTCGTATATAATTGTAGTATATGTGAAAAGAAGAGTCTCGAGCTGTGAGAAAGTGAAGGTTGCAAATAGGGTTCGAGTTGGCAAAGCTTTCTGAGGTGTTCTTACTTCCTAATGTGTACAGCATGCTTTACACATAGTCCCATTGCACTCACACCGCCCCATCTTCTTTCTCCACCTTAGAAAATTTAATTCAACTTTTTTAAAGATGTTAACTTTTTTAATAAAGAAAAAGACATATTAAGAAAAATGATTAAAATTGTGTTCCTTAGCTTCTAAGGATGTAGACTTGTCAATATAAAATAGTAAACAACCAACTCGAACAAGAAAAGACTCATTTGAGCACATCTATATATTACTAAAAGCTGAAGCGTAGTATTTAATGTTGCTACGCTCACATTGAGCCACATCATCAGCCACGTCATCATTTTTTATTTCCAATTTTTGTTATATATATTTTTTAAACATTTTCTCATTTAAGATGATTTAAAAACTCCATTATTGAAAAATTTAAATATCTTTTAACCATTATTTTTATTATTAATTTTCTAAAACTCTCCCTNAAAATAAAAAGTGGTAAAGAGGAGTAAAAAATAAAATAGAGATGACTATACAGAGGACATTGAAAACTTTATAGTGCAATAAAATCAACAATTAAATATAATAATAAAAATTTAAACTTAAAACTAATCAAATTCTAACTAGGGATTTTATATATATATATATATAATCATAATCTTCATACACTATGACTTTAAAAAAATTATTGAATGGTTCTACCTCTTATTTAATGTCTATGTTATGCAAATCATCAACCAATAAATATATGATAATGGTAAAAAATGTTATAGATAAGATTATGAAAAATATGATAAAACTATGTAAAAAAAAAAAAAAAAAAAACTCTTTATAAATTCTAGGGACTAAAATAGTATTTTATCTAAAAAATTATCACGCGCAACGCGCGGGTTTGCGACTAGTTTTTCAATAAAAATGAACCACTTTTTAAACAAGGTGCCCAAAACAAATTATCCTAAATCGACACTAAATATAATTAGATAGGGAAGAGAATGAAATTCATACTCACCTAATTAATGTTAACAAATATAATATACGAGTCCAAATCTTCTGTTCCACTTTTCCTGCTCCACTCTATACTCCACCAATAAATACTTGCCACGTGAAACTATTAATTAATAACTGTAGGATTAATAAGTCAATAATGATAATATTTAATTAAATAGTATCACGTGGCAAGTATTTATTGGTGGAGTATAGAGTGGAGCAGGAAAAGTGGGACAGAAGATTTGGACTCATAATATACATGATCAGTAAATTTTGTATGTCATGTGAATGACAATTTTGTGTCACTTCACATGATTGGTGCATATGAAGAGTATAATACAAACAAGAGATTGCTATTATGTACAATATTATACTATCTTTCTTAGTTAACAACAAGATACATCATTTTTTTTTTTTTTTTTTACATTTTATTATTATGTTATCATTTGAAATAGTGGAGGGAACCAAAGATTAATAAAAAAAATATTGGGTAAACTACATGTTTGGTCCCTAATCTTTAGATTGAATGTCAACTTAGTCTTTAAAATTTCAAATGTGTCAAATTAGTCCCTAACATTTTTGTATCGTGTTAAAATAATCTCTACCATTAAGTGATAGATGAAAAATGTTAACTTGGCTAACGACTAAAATAAATTTTTTTTTAATGCCCCATATGTTGCCACGTGAGTGGTTCATGGTTTTACCTAATTAAAAAAGTCCATAAATTGGGATTGAAATCCTTAGAGTACTAGTCTAAAAAATCAAGCACACCCATTGAATTGATTCACCTCTCTAACAAAATATTAGAAAAAAAAAACACACACGATGAGAAAATAAATCAAACCCACCCATTTATTCACTACACTTTACACATTATTTCTAAAAATTTTCACTTTATTATTATCTTTCTCGATTTCCCAGTACAATGAGGCAAGCAATTGTTTTGTAGAGGCTCCCAACCCTTTATGCCCAGCATTTCCATCGCTTTTTTATATTATTTTTGGATCCATTTCCTTCTTCTCTTCTACATCATTGCTTTAGCCCACCACCCTTACTAAATTCATCGCATCAATATCAGTCGTTGTCGTGTAAAATGATAGTACCCGCACAATGCTTCTTCTTTTTTCTCTTGCAAAGGAGCTTGCAGTGGTAGCGGAGGATAGAAAGAGTGGTAAGTGAGGAGGATGATATTGCATATTGTTACTAATGGATGATGATATAGGACGAGACGAAACAAAAAACAACGTTCTGCCTCTTTTGACTTTCAAACCCTTTGCTAAGGAATGCTACTATTATATTTGTATGTGTTTTTTTTTATTTTTTTTTTTATTTTTATTTTTTTTTATATAAGAATATTTGTACTTGTTGGATTTTAGTTTAGTTGAGTTTTATTCATTTAAATTATATTTGATATTACAACAAATTCTTTAAATTAATTTTCTTAATTTTTTTTTTTTAATTTCATGTGGCAGTATATGTAGCATAAAAAAATTATTTTGGTGGTTAGTCACATCAACATTTTCCATCCATCAGTTAACGACAGAAACAATTTTGACACAATACCGAAAGGCTAAGGACTAAATCGACATATTTGAAAGTTTGAGGATCAAATTGACATCCAGCCTAAAGGTTAGGGAATACACATGTAGTTTACCCAAAAATTTATAATTTACTATGTTGTAAACTTAAAAGGAAGTTACTCAACCCAATGGTAACATTAGAGAAGTTGCTCAACCTATAATTTTCTCGCTTCTTTTATGATATGATTCGGTCTAAAAGATAATTTCCTCTACTTCAATCTCTTGTTCTTTTTGAAATGAGAGCCAATCAAGATTCAATTCCTAGAGGACAACATAATAGTGAAGCAAGCAGTAGTTATAAGCAAACACGAGATTTTTAACAGACCTTGAGATGGTGTTTCTTCATGATTTCATTGCTAATTCCATTCGGAGACAATAATTAGTAGTTTTCTTTTTTATTTTTAATAATATCATGTAGTACAATTTATACTTGAATTATTGGAATGTATTTTATCACATTTTTTTCATTATTATTTTGGGCTCCATGATGATGAAATTTTTTGAGATTTAATTAATATTGATAAGAAGTGATTAATAGTAATAACAAATAATTACGACACTAAAAAAACACACAAACATTATTATAATGATACCAATAGTATATTTATTATTATTATTATTATTAAGTAGTTGATTTAAGTATGAAATAGACTTTCTTATATATACATTGTCCTTTTTGGTAATTTATAACTCAAATTGCCACTTGTATAAGTGTTAGCCATACACTTAGCCTTTTCAAAAACCACTTTTTAACAGTTTTTACTAAACGCTTAGTTTTTAAAAAAAACCCAATTTCATATTACACTTTTTAAAATTGCAACTTTTTCAAAAAGCCCAGTATCAAAAAGTTGAACCAAACTCACCCTTAGAATAGTGGAGGTGTAGAAAGCTCCTTCCGTGTTGTTTGGAAATTAGAGATTTTGGGAGTTGAACACGATTACAGATGAATTAAGGTTGATCACAATCCTTTGGGAATCAGAGATCATAAGGTTTAACATAGACCAAAGCAGATTTCTTACAAAGTCCAGGCCTTCGATTGTATTCAAAATTGTGATAGAGAATGAATTTTTGATTTTCTTAAAAAGAATTTCATAACTTTTTCACTTTTTCTTTTTAATCTTCCTCTATATCTTCAAAATAGTTCAATTTGCCCTCATAATCTTTAGCAAATATATGTTACTTAATTTAAACAAGTTACTTTGTTTTCCAATTAAGCTGCGTAACTACGGTTCCAACATATTTTCAATACAACGCATTTTTAATGTTTAAGGCTTAATATCTTCTCCCAAAAAAAAAAAAAAAAAAAAAAAAAAAAAAAGCTTATACATTTTTGTTGGTGAAATTATTCATTCGACTAAAAAAAATTACAAAATATTTCATTGCTGAAATTGGAAGATTTTTAAGCTTATATTAGTTTACCCAAATGTACAAAAATGTCCATGTTACTTTTCAAAATGAGACCTGTCCTAGACTGCCTTTCACTCTCTGTCGTCTTCTGTAACGCAACCTCACCCTAGCAAATTATGCCATATATGGGATTTAATGGAATCATATATATATATATATATATAGATGGAAGGAGTATATTGGCGATAGATGTAATTTAAAGGTTTGAAAAAAAAAAAAAAAAAAAAAACTGTAGAGATGAAATTGAAAACAAGTCAAAGATTGAAGGTGTCATTTGTAATTAAGTTTTTTTTTTTGGATGAATAGTTAGGTGGCAAAAAGCAACATTCCTTGGTGGTGTTTTTTAAATTAGGGAATTTGATTGGCTTGGAGAAGAAGAAGGTCATGATATGATGTTTTTAAACCATGATATTTACGTTCCATGTTTTGCCATATTCAGCTTAAAGGAGTTAGGTGCTATGATTTGGTTTTTTCGAAATCGATTTTTGTTATGTAGGCTTGAATATGGGTTCATTTGTGATGGCGTGATGTTTATTCTATTATTGAGGAATGAAAGCTGAAAATGGGTTTTTGTTATTGAGGCTTGAAAGTTGGTTGAAAGAGTGATGGGGAATGGTTGAAAAGTGGGNTGCTTTGGACTGTGGCTTTCAGCGCATAGTCTTGGAAGGAGACTCTGAGGTTCTATACAAAGCTTTGCAACAGGGGAATAGAAGCCTAGCACACTATGGCCACATCATAACAGATATACAGTTTCTTATTTCACACTTCAACGCTTTTAAACTATCTGTTGTGCGTAGACACTGTAATAAGCTTGCTCATGCTTTAGCACGTCGAGCAATAATCCCACCTTCTATGTCCGTCTGGATGGAGAATGTACCACCAGACTTATTACATGTACTCCAGGCTGATTTCAATAGCCTTCTTTAATAATATGCACCGACTTCTTTCTCAAAAAAAAAAAAAAAAAAAATAATAATAATAAAGAAAAAACCTAAGTGAAGTTAAGGCAATAATTATTTTACCACTGTACATCTTTAGTGCGATGGTCACTCCACAAGTATAAGTGCTTGTGGGATGTAGAAGGTAAGGATCGGAATTTAAGTTTTCATGAGAGAGTTTCACACATATATACATTTAGATTAGACTGGAGTAGAATTTCTTTATTGTGTATTTAAAAAAAAAAAGGTTACAACAATTTTTATTTTTGCAGCATATATATTGCTATTAGCTTCCATACAAATATTTTTTTTCATGATTGTAATGATGCAATAGAGCCTTTAAAAATAAATTTAGGAGGCTTCCTGATCTTTGTTGCTTGCTCAAAGCCATAGGCGATCTCAATCAGCTTAGGCTCTGAACCCTTAGTCCTCCAAACCATAAGCCAAATGGTTTCCCGTCAGAGTCATATCCTGCAGGGACAATTACTCCTGGGAAAACCCCGATTGCAAGGATTGTAGAAACACTAACACCGGCAGTCACTATTGCATCTAGCTTATTCTTTGTCATCAACTCCACAAAACCTTCTCTAGTCAGTTTTGCTAAATTTGCCAACGCAGCCTTCTCTGCATTTCCAATTCCATTTGTTGCTTCAGCTTTTACAAACTGGTCTTGTCCATATTCTAACTTCTCCTATATTGGCATTCATGGAATATTCAATAATTAGACATCATTGAGTTTGATTTTTAGTAACAATAGGTTTATGATGAAAATGTTTACAACTTTTTTCATTATTGTTGATGTGGCCTAATGCGATTGCTTAGGACAAAATGAGCTTTTGTCCTTTTTAAAAAAATAATCCAGCATTTTGCCCTATTTCTCAAATTAATTAGAAAAATGTCCATCTTTTGAAACTTGATTTATGATAAATCGAGTTAGGCCTTATAGCAGCGTTTTTAAGGAGCCTATAATGACGTTTTTAGAACCTGTAGTGGCGTTTTGTAACTCGAGCTCTATGATATCGAGTTATAGGTAAAAAAAGTAAAAAAAAAAAAAAAAAAAATTGCCTATAACTCGATTTCATGTAGATCAAGTTACAAAACGTCACTATAGGTCCTAAAAACATCGTTATAGGTACTTAAAAACGCCGTTATAGGGCTCCATAATTTTTTTTTTTAATAACTCGATTTATCATAAATTGAGTTACAAAATAGGATCATTTCTCTAATTAGTTTGAGAAAGAGGGCAAAATGCTGGATTATTTTTTTTAAAAAGGCCAAAAGCCAATTTTTCCCTGATTGCTTATAGTAAAAGTAAAGTTAGTACATAGTGATAAGTTTATGTAAAAGTGATGTTGCTCAAATCACAACCACTTTAAAAGCATCCACACCAGTTTATGTATAATAGAAAATATGTGAAATTTACACATTTAAGCCCCAAACCTACCCACATCAGTCCATCTATATCATTGTAGATTTTCATTATTGCAACAGTAATCATGTAAATATACACGGTTACTGTAGCTTTGTATTTTATTTTTTTACTATTTTTTTTTTCTCTCACTTCTTCCATCACCCATCAGATTCTCTCTGAAAGTTCAATATGGGTACGAAACACCCTCGAACGTTTAGACCCCCAGATACAAAAAAACCAATTCAAGCTTTATATCAAACAATTAATGTGCGGAGTATGATAACAAGCTTATAACAGAATTGATAAAACAATCTAAGCCAAATATAAACACATCCACAGCAGTAAATATAAGGCAAAGATAAAGGAAAGAGAGATGCAAACACACGGACAACACACGATGTGTTATCGAAGAGGAAACCGAAGTCCTCGGCGTAAAACCTCTCCGTCGCCTTCTAAGCGGTGATAAAATCCACTAAAGAATATAGTTGAGATACATGAACAGCAGAAGACCCTCTAAGTCTAATCTACCCAAGTACCTAAGCCCTCCAAGCTTCTTGCTCCAACGAGGTTATGCCGAACCTATTTCTTCTTTAGCTTGCTGGATTCCGCTACTTGACCATAACATCAACCAATGTATATTGGTTCCTTTTCAAACTGCTTCCCTAAGCACCAAATGAACCTTCTCACAGACGTGGGTGTGGTGAGATAAGGGTTTGGTAAATGACCTCTCAAGGGTATGACAATGGAGAGGAAGAGAGTAGAGGAATTTGTAGAGTCTTTTTAGATGAAGATTGGGGATGAGGCAATCTTGTTTTTCTCTAGGATTTTCTCTCACAAAATTCTCTCTAGAAGCTCTCTCAATATGAAGGGTATAAGGTTGTTTATATAGTAGGGTGAGAAGGGAATGTAAAACGTCAGTTTTTGCCAAACAGGGCAAGTTGGCGACTTGGTCTCGTGGCTTGTCCAAGTCGTGATTTCAAGTCGCGACGTAACGGCCTGGCCAGACTAGAGCTTTTGTCCTATAGCGTGACAGCTGGCGCGACCCTTCAACTTCCCAGTGTGCCTCTCACGTGCCAGCCTTTGGCGGCTTGCCAGTCGCGATCCACCCGCGAGCCCTAGCCGCGAGCCTCTGTTTTTCTTGCACACTCTTGAGCTTTTCTTCACATCTTTTCACACACTACCCTTACAATTTTTCCACCTAAATACAGGGTTGCTAAGTGTTAAATTATAAGCAAATTGGTCACGGAATAAAGCCAATTAAATGGTTGATTAAATTCAACCTTACAATCTTCCCCTTTGGCTATTCCGTGACAAAACTCTACAACAGACTCTAGACTTAAACGTGAGTTGGGAACAGTTGGAAAACTCACTCACACCTAACTCTAGATTCTGTAAAGCTCTTGAACATATGAATAAGTAACTCCTGAAACACAATAATATATCAATATCATTGTATGCAGAAAACTTAATATGCATATGGAGCAAAATAAGCATGATCAAGCAAATATGAACATAAGTATAAAAGTAATAATTCATGGCAAGATCAACACCAGTAGTCACTTAAGCAAAAGTGATTACTATGTTCATTTACACAAGGAATGAACATTCGGACATGCAAAAATGATAAACTCAATTGAAGAGTATCATTTGCAAGTCCAACATTCAACCAATGCATACAACCATATATGCATCTAGGAACAATCCTACACGGGCACAAGAGTGTTGTACTTAAGATAATGCAAGGCATTAACAAGTACTAAATCATAAAGCACAAAGGCTGCATATACAAAGTTTTTGCAAATACATGGCACAAACCATACAAGCCTACAAACTGTGCATAAGAACAAGAAACAACCCTCAAAGCTTACAAAAGCATCAATGGGTACAAACCTACAATTAAACAGTGCTTAAAGCTGAATAACATCATACTATATAAGTGCTGAAAGATATAAGATGGATATAGAACAATGACAAAAACTAAAGATAGACAAAACAGTAAACAAAAATCTGTTAGCTGAAATCTCCCCCTTTCGCTGAGCTCTCCCCCTGCCAACAGCATCTCCCCCTTTTTGTCAAGGAATAGCTAGTCGTCATTATCTTCGAGCTTTCTTTGAATTTCATCCATTTGAGTTTGAATCGAAGTAAACTTCGTATCCCATCGAGAGTTGAGATGATGCAAGATGGAAGTAAGATTGGACATCTTTGAACTCAGCTCATGAACAGAAGCTACAATAGAATCTAGCTTCTCGTCAGCAGGGAGTGAATTGGAGCGCGAGCCACTGTGGGTCGCGAAAGCTTCTGTTTTGATTCCCTTATTGCTATGACCAATGCTAGCGTTGAATGTGCGCATGTTGATTGGATATGGTTTTGCGCAGGGAACTTCATTCTCAGACGGATAGATTCCTTTACGCTTCAGAATCCATGAGATGAGACAGCAAAATGGGATGCACATCCTTGATTTTGTTCTTAGAACAGTTTTGCGAAGGATATGAAAGATATGAGCACAGATGTCAATCTCGACATCAGAAATCAGATCATGAAGAAATAGTGCACGCCCGAGATTCATATACCCTGTGCTGGATAGGGGATACAGGTTGTGAAACATGATGATTGTGAGCACCCTCAATTTTGGAGGAAGAGATGAAACACTGACTGAATTCCCATTTGAGGAAAATTCCAGATTGTCCCCAAGAGCTGCTTTAAGTAATTCCTCATCCGGATGAAAATCATCATAGACCGGTGATATCCCAAGTATTGGCCTGTTGATGTGCAGAATCTCTGTTAGGTATGCGGGAGAGACCGAGAAACTTTTTCCTCTAACCCAGCACTTAAGTTCATCTCCTTCAATAATTGCATTGGCATAAAACTCTCTTACCAGATCTTCATATGCATCATCAAGGTCAGAGAGGAGATAATTCCAGTCTTTGTGAGCAAACCATTGAGGAATGTTGGTGTCAAACAGAGAATGTTGGTCAAAGACTCTTTCAATCAGAGGTGTCGCCTTTTTGAAGTAATTTTCATGAGTCTGAAAGGCAGCATATGATCGAAACTTGTTGGGATCGAACACACCAGATGGGGAACGAGCCCGCTTTGGTCTAGGAGAGAAATCATCAATTTCAATGACATGTTCCTTCCCTTTGCTGCTTCCTCCTTTCACAGCTGATCTCTTAAATGGAGACATTTTCACTCTGCACTATGATGTAATTCACACACAAACACCAAACAAGACAGCACCCATTATTAGCAATATGTCAGTGCCATACCATGGATAATGAAGGAAACCATAAACACTTGAAATTTAGGGTCAAAACATGACAATGAGTTTGTTTAAACAACCAACACCATAAGAAGAACACAAGATAAAGATGATCAGTGTATGGACCAGCACAAACATACAGTATAATCCGAAAACCAGAAACCCATGTTCAAACAAGATAAATCAGAATACACAACAACATCTTCACAAAACGGAAAAAAATTGCCCAAATCAGGAAGTATGAAGGGTAAGGAAGAAAACCCATACCTTTTTGTTGAAGATTTGAGAGAAAATGATGCAGAAATGGAAGTTTTTCAACGAGAAACACAGAGTTTTTGTGAGAGTAAAATGAGGAAGACAATGAACAGTCACACAAGTACGAGGGAAAACTGAAAATCAATTTTAAAAACTGTCTTCAAAAACTCAAAACAAGCGTTTTTCGCGACTTAACCAAGTTGCTAGTAAGTCGCCAAGGTAAGCCGCGAAACACTGTGAAGGTAAGATTCTAGAAAAATCTTCTAAGTGTTTTTCGCGACTGGAAGGTTTAGCCGCGAAGGAGTCGCGAGCTGAGTTGCGAAAATCTCTGAGTAACCCTCGCGATTAGACATTCCACCCGCGAACAAGCCGCCAAAATGAGTCACGAAAAGAGCAAAACTCAAAATTTTCAAAAAATTTCTAAGTCTTTTTCGCGACTAGAATACTGACTCGCCAGTAAGTCGCGAAAAATCTTTGATTGAGCTCGCGACTGGGGCTTGCGACTGTGTCAACCCGCGACTTAGTCGCCAAAACAGGGCAACACAATTTTTGAAAACAATTTTGCATTTTTGTAAAAACAAAGTACTTTCCAAAAACAAAACAAAACACTCAAAAATATTTTTGTATTTAACCAACAAAGATTGAGCATGTGAAAGCACATTTTATCAAGTACAATCACACAAATGAATATGGCATTCATTGAACATAGACTTGTGTGATGTGTGTGGATATCAAAAGTGAGATAGTCCTTAGTCCAATGTGAAGCTTCAATGATCAATTCAATCAAGGCATACACAACTAGCACTAGATAATGTGACCTATCTCAATTATAGAAGCATGCATATATGACCTCCCACAAGAACTTGATAACAAATCTTTGAAGCTTTTCATTTGGCTCTATATTCAAAATATCATTTGCCATTTTTGAGCAAAGAAACTCTCATTGTGAGATAGATGCCTGAAATTTTTGATATTTCAATTTATGAGTTAGCCTTTGGCTTTTTGAGCATCATACATTTTATTATGGTCGCTTTCCCTTTTTCCTAGTCAAATACTAGTATGTGCGACAGGCTTTTGCAGCTCTATATCTCTTTTCATTTTGAGATTTACATTTAGAGGGCTCTTTAAAAACATAAAAATAAAAAGTGGGAAGATATATAGGCATGAGTCTATGCATGTCTCAAGATCAACAAAACCATTCACTAATCATTCATGACAAGGTTGAAGATCTATTTACAACAATCACATAGATTTCAGAATTTCTTCCACAATGATATGAGTGCAAGAGAGACAAGCTAAGCTCGTTAAATGCACAAAGCCATTAGTACAAAAGTACAAGGCAAAACATGCTTTGAGACAAAAACTCAACAAAGTGATCAAACTTTTTGGATTTTCAACTTTTTATGTGTTTTTGGATTTTTGACACGAAAGCAGTAGAAGAATGATCAAAAAACAAGAAAGATGTAAAAACATTTTAAACACAAACAAACCACAAATTAAACAGATACTCAAAAACACAACACAAATAACCAATCATATCCACAAAGCATAGGAAGAATTGATGCATGGACATGTTATAATGCTTATGCATGAGTACCCTTTGTCACCCACACGTCATGTGCGTTTGGGGTGATATCCTTAATGGATCAGGTGCGAGAGTTAGGACTTTCAAACCTCCTGTTGAAGCTCTCCAAGCAAGTGGTGAAGGCGCCAATCATTTTCATCACGTCCGTCATTCCAGAATCCCGGTTTTGGCTCCTTGATTGCTCACCACCCCAAGACCTCAAGTCATTTCTTCTTCCTCGGGACCGAGGTACACTCGCATTGTTGTCTGCTCTTAGCTTTTGACAGTTTGGCCTAGTGTGTCCTTGTAATCCGCAATAGTGACAAATATAGTTTATTCTAGGACCCTGCTGCTGTCTTGGGAGAGATCTTCCTCTAGCTCCAAATCTGACTTCAGATTGGTTTCGGGACTTGTTAAACATCCGTTGATTAGCCACATTCATTTTCTTCTCAGCCTCAACTATCTCTGGAGTAGACTTATTAACAGCCGTCTCTTTGTTTTTCACAAACTTTACTTCCTTGGTGACTTTGGCTGATGAGCTGCTCCCTCTGGTATATCCCAACCCGGACTTGTCTGAGGCATGTCTTTAAGATGAAATAACATCATCTAGCTTCCTGGAAGAGACTCTATCTACCTTGGCATGAGCTTGTACTACCTCTTGCTCGAGAAACCTCACCTTCGTGTAAGCTTCTGATAGCTCACCATTAAGTGCTTCAATCTCACACTTTGCCTCCTTATATCTAACCAGCAGGCTTTTGAAATCTTCCTCAGCTCTCTTCATTTTCTTCACGGCTACCTTTGCCACCTTTGTATACTCTCCTGATTTCTCAAGAAGTATTGCGTAATTCTTTTGAAGGCTGGATGCGTCTTCTTCTTCTTCACCTTCTGATTCTTCAACAATCCCAATGGACTCCTCATCAGAACATTCACCTAGCTCATTCACAAGAGTACTCAAATCATTTGAAGATCCCACATGTGCAATGGTCATGAATGCTGAGAAATTTCCTTCTCAGTCACAGCTTTCTTCAGAGTCAGATTTTGATGAGTCTGAGTCACGCAAAGTAGTGGCATAAACCTTTCCTTTTGACTTCAAATAATTTGGACATTCCTTTTTGAAGTGTCCATGTCCGTTGCACTCGAAGCACACAATGTCCGAAGGAGATTAAAACTCCTTCCCTTCTTTCCTCGTAAACTCTTTCTTATCACCTCTTGAAGATGAGAATTTCCCTCTATTAAATGGTTTCCCACTGCCCTTCATCTTCAGAAATTTTCGAAAGTTCTTTACAAGATATGCCACTTCCTTTTCCACTCCATCTTCTTCGGAGGGATCATCCATTCTTTCGGTGATGGTTTTGAGAGCAAATGATTTACTCGTCTTGTGTGAAGGCAGTCCCAGTTCATATGTTTGGAGAGACCCAATCAGCTCTTGAATTTTGATCTCATCCAAGTCTTTACTCTCCTCTATGGCTGTGACTTTTTCTCTAAAACTTTCAGGCAAGGACCTCAAAATTTTTCTCACCACCTTGGTATCTTCAATCTTCTCACCAAGATTGAGTTTAGCAATGACAATTTCATTGAGCTTCCCATAGAATGAATCAAACGATTCATCTTCACCCATCTTGAGCTCTTCAAATTTGGTGGTAAGCATTTGAAGCTTTGTGTCCTTCACCTTCTTAGTCCCCTCATAAGTTGTCTCCAAAATTTCCCAAGCTTCCTTGGCCACAGTCATGTGAGATATCCTGTGGAATTCATCAGGAGACATAGCACAAAAAATAGCATTTAAAGCTTTACTATTAGCATTGGCTGCTGCAAGAGCTGCCTTATCCCAATTGGCCTTAGGAACCTTTGGTTTAGTCCAACCTATCTCAACCGCATCCCAAACGGTATCTTCTATAGAGCATAAAAATGCTCTCATTCGGACTTTCCAAAAAGCATAGTTATTACCATCAAAAAATGGTGGAGCAGTGAGAGATTAAGACCTATCCATCTCAACAAGGGGTCAAGCATCACACTTAGGTATTAAAACCACAACAAGTGTACCCGCTCTGATACCAATTGAAAGTTTAATATGGGTACGAAACACCCTTGAACGTTTAGACCCCCAGATACAAAAAAAAACCAATTCAAGCTTTATATCAAACAATTAATGTGCGGAATATGATAACAAGCTTATAACAGAATTGATAAAACAATCTAAGCCAAATATAAACACATCCACAGCAGTAAATATAAGGCAAAGATAAAGGAAAGAGAGATGCAAACACACGGATAACACACGATGTGTTATCGAAGAGGAAACCGAAGTCCTCGGTGTAAAACCTCTCCGCCGCCCTCCAAGCGGTGATAAAATCCACTAAAGAATATAGTTGGAATACATGAACAGCAGAAGACCCTCCAAGCCTAATCTGCCCAAGTACCTAAGCCCTCCAAGCTTCTTGCTCCAACGAGGTTACGCCGAACCTATTTCTTCTTTAGCTTGCCGGATTCCGCTACTTGACCATAGCATCAACCAATGTATATTGGTTCCTTTCCAAACTGCTTCCCTAAGCACCAAATAAACCTTCTCACAGACGTGGGTGTGGTGAGATAAGGGTTTGGTAAATGACCTCTCAAGGTATGACAATGGAGAGGAAGAGAGTAGCGAAATTTGTAGAGTCTCTTTAGATGAAGATTAGGGATGAGACAATCTTATTTTTCTCTAGGGTTTTCTCTCACAAAATTCTCTCTAGAAGCTCTCTCAATATGATGGTTATAAGGGTGTTTATATAGTAGGGTGAGAAGGGAATGTAAAACGTCAGTTTTTGCCAAACAGGGCAAGTTGGCGACTTGGTCTCGCGGCTTGTCCAAGTCGCGAGTTCAAGTCGCGACGTAATGGCCTGGCCAGACTGGAACTTTTGTCCTGTAGCGTGACAGCTGGCGCGACCCTTCAACTTCCCAGTGTGCCTCTCACATGCCAGCCTTTGGCGGCTTGCCAGTCGCGATCCACCCGCGAGCCCTAGCCGTGAGCCTCTGTTTTTCTTGCACACTCTTGAGCTTTTCTTCACATCTTCTCACACACTACCCTTACAATTTTCCCACCTAAATACAGGGTTGCTAAGTGCTAAATTACAAGCAAATTGGTCACGGAATAAAGCCAATTAAATGGTTGATTAAATTCAACCTTACACTCTCTCTTCTGTCTCTTTCTCAACTTTAATCCCAGCAAAATCCTTTGCAAATTCATCAACAAAGTCATCAAATCCATACTAATCATAAAATTCATCAAATATAGATATCAAAATCATCAAACCCATATACAAATCCTTAAATATAGATCTCAAACTCATAAACCCATATATAAATCCACATGAATCATCAAACCCAAGAAGAAGAGGGCGTTTTTGACAAATTATTGTGTAAAATAGAAAAAGTAGCTTCTTATGTTAAAATAGACGAAAACTTTTAGACATACTGATACAAATGCTCTAACAAGTTGTGAAAAAATTTATATCCTTGGCATTGCTCAATTATTTGTGTCAATTTTATGTATGAATGTAGGACATCACATAAATCAAAAGAACCTAACTTTATTATACTGACCAATTTTGAGTTTTCTTGTTGAAGTCAATCAAATTAGCTAAAGAACGGACTGGGGAAGTCACTAGCTCATTTAGATATGCATTGATGGATATTTTAAACTCAGTTGCCGATGCAGTTCCGTCAACGCTCGTAGGGCTATGGATTTTGTCAATATTAACTATTTCCAAATTGACTACCAGAATTGTGCCTTGTTTCCTGAATTTGCATGAAGTATTTGTATCAATTTCTAAATGGGTGAAACAACAGTTATTACAAATATAATAGCAAAAGCCTTAAAAATTTGTTGCATCAATTTTTAAAACATGAAATTTTAAAAAGAAAAAGTGTTTAAGTATTTTACTTATAATGTTTTTGATGTAGTACTAATCAAATTCATTCTCACGTTAGTTGGTGTTAAATTACTGATTGTCCCAAAAGCTTAAACTATTAGGAAATGGTGAATTTAATCACTTAACTATAAGTCTAACACTCCCCCTCACTTGTGGGCCTAACCTTCATTCCACTTAATAAGTGGGAGACCAACAAGTGGGAATTTAACATTTTTAATGGGAAATAGCGTAAAGCTAGGTATTGAACTCAGGATCTCTTACTCTGATATCATGTTAAATTACCGGTTGTCCCAAAAACTTAAGCTCTTAGGAAATGGTAAATTTAATCACTTAATCATAAGTCTAATAGTTGGTAAACATTTGCAGTAAAATTTGGAGCAACTTTAATAATTTTTCCAGCATTTATGGTAATACATGGGATCATGTTTTGTTACCTTAGTGTTTTAAGATGTTCAGCAGTTTGAGTGGCAATAGTATCATTCCCAAAATTGTAGAAGGGATCCCTCACTATCCCTTCTCTCTTTGCTCGGAGTCCATCAGCCTTAAGAAATTGTGCATAGCCACCTTTTGGTATGTACTGTGATATTTCAGTTGTTGCATTATCATAGTGGTCAATGTCTACAATGGCATTGAGAACGTAAACGACATCTGCTACTGTTCTACAAATGGGCCTGTTCCTTCCTAATAAAGTCATGACCTATTTAATGATGCTTGTTGACAAAAGTTGTGTTAATATTAGACAAAATAAAACATCACTCTGGAATTAGGTTTGAAAATGCGTGTGACATAGTTATGATATCATGATAAAGTATGTAATAAAATACAGTATAAAGAAGAAAATAAAGGAGATGGACCAACTAGGACTGCATTAAATGAAGCACATATGACAAGTTGAAAGGAAGGCAAGATGCTCGTTATGCTTGAGGTTTGAATTCTCAACATAGTGCAAATGTGCTAAAAATGGTGATGAGAGAGACCTTCGATTCTGCAATGTTCTAACAATAGTGGTGAGAGAGAACCTTGATTCTGCCCATTCTAGGGAATAAATTTGGAAGAATATGTGAAAAAGAAAGAGATATAATTACCATGGATTTCTACATTTGTATCGTGTATGTTTTTAGACCTCTTAACACAAGTTGTTTAATCTAAATATTTAGCCAAGTGATTACTTAGATAAATTATTCAGTTTTAGGTTAACACAATAAAATCATATTATGTAAATAATGCGGAATTATAAAAAACAAAACAATATGATAACCCAAGAAAATCTAACCGGTAAAAAACTTGAGGAGGATTTAACTTAACTGTCTTGAAGATAAAAACAGATCCACTATGAAAGAATTGAAGTTCGTACAATAAGACTTAAACCACTAATATCCTATTACTACCTTGAGTAGAAAACTTACTACCATGATCACGTGATAGCTTCGAGTCCACAGACTATTTCTTTCTTTGATTTATTGCAACCACAAGTTCTCCTACTTGTGACTTTGAGACTCCACTCAAAAGTTTTGGATATTCTTGAAAGTTCTTTATGCAGTAACTGAAACCACCATCAAGTTCTTGGTCTTGATAGCTCTATGTGTGTGTATGAAGGTAAACATATCTCAGATCTCACAAAAGATTCAACACACAATTTACTAAAAGACTTCTAAAACGTAACTAGGGTTTTTTCTTTTATACTAGGAGTAAAATACAAAACCCTACACGTCAAATGGGCTTGGGCTGAATTGGAATTTTTATAGAAAAATCAATCTGCATGTGGTTCGATCGCTTGAGTCTAATTTTTGATCGATCGAGCCTTGCAGATTAAGTCCAATAATTTCTACAATCACTCAATTCCAATTTTACAAGTAAACACACTTTGAGCAAGCCTAAACCTAGATTCTATATTTTGATCATAGTTTGCCAACACAATACAAATTGAAGTTCTAATACATTAGTTTCTAAAATCTTAGAACCTAACATATGTGAAAGCTCTTCATGGCTACATTTTTTCTATTAAGTTTTGTGCATTTCAATAAATCCATTGAAGGGTATTAGAGCAGTCTAAATCTTAAACTAACTATAAACTAAGGTAGACTTAGAATATTTTTCACTATAAATAGGATTAAGATTACGTGGTTTGTGCTCCACATATGATTGGGATTATTTTGTTTGCACTCAAGTAAATTTTTAAGATTGGGATTATAACTAGCTAGACTAGAGTTATATAACAGACTTAGAACTTGACTAGGTATCTCCAACAGTTAACATGGCAAGGCTCAGAAGATATCATAAATTGAAATTACAAAACTTGTAACTGTTGTTTCACCATTTTGACATTGCAATTTCAAAACATTTTGGACATGGATTGAAATTCTTATGATCTGTACATGGTAATGAAGTAGAGAATATACAAGCTACTGATGTTGGGCAACTTATATCTGCCCTCCTAGAACCTAATTTTATCCAATTGGGGACAGTGAGAGCAGAAACCTTTTTTGTTTTGTTCGCAGCTATAACTTTTGACAAAATCTGTTGGGCAAGACGCCAAATGGTGCACCTGGAGAAATCTTTTGACAACATGGAGGTTTCAAGGAAAAATTGCAAGGAAGTAGAGATGCATTAGTCAAGATAAACAAACATGTGCGGTGGCTTAAACTGAAAAAAATACGAAATAAATGTAAATTGTGAAGTAGCGATAGTCAATAGACGCCAAATGGTGCACCTGGAGAAATCTTTTGACAACATGGAGGTTTCAAGGAAAAATTGCAAGGAAGTAGAGATGCATTAGTCAAGATAAACAAACATGTGCGGTGGCTTAAACTGAAAAAAATACGAAATAAATGTAAATTGTGAAGTAGCGATAGTCAAGAACTGCTCCTTTCTAGTAGTGATTACCAGAGATAGTGCAGGGAAGCTTAGAGAGGTGGCAACCTTTGAAACCACTACCATGGATCCAATTATAGCATAGCTGAGGTTGTATGTGGTCTAAGAATTTTGCCAAAGCTCTAAACTATTCTCAAGTTGTAGTAGAAGGGGGTTGTATATCGTGGGTAGAGTCCATTAAATGTCCAAGGCAGCCCTCCTATTGGGAAATTGTGTTTGATAATGTGACTTTTGCTTTTATTATTTTTATTTTAAATAATTCATAGTTGGGAGAGGGGATTTTAACCATGGAGTTTCCACTAGAAGATGTCAGTTTTAATAGAAGCATAGTAGAAGAAACAGAAAATAACGACTAGTTTTCCAACGGTCATAATTTTACACACAACGGCACCATATATCATTAATGAATACGGTGACGTTTTGTTAAAAGATAAATACTGGAGATAGAGCAACACGACACCGTTTCAGTGTGGGCAGATATTTTTGGGATCATCTTCATCCTTTCCCCGTGTTGCTCAAAGCTATGGGAGTTAGATATTTTTCCTGTAAATTGCACATTAATCACATGTGTAAATTCAATGTAACTAACTCCTATATTTTCGGAATTATTATTAGTTGGTTAGATTAGGCTTTAAGCTTATTTCTGGCTCTGTATATAGAGAGCATTACTCTTTGTATTATTTAGTTAGTGTTGCAATATAATTCTCAGTTTTTCACACTCTCTTTCTCTCTGTTTCTGCCATTAATACACAGAAGCTTTTCTTGCTTTCTTCAAGTTTAACTACAAGACTCTTCACTGAGGTTTGTAGCTAAAGTTTTTGTAAGTTGTAATTTTGGATGGGTCCACAAGGATGCTAACAGAGCTACTCATGTGCATTCTTTTGTGGGCTAGGTTCCATTAGATTTTGGAGGTGGAAATAATGAATGCTTTTAGTCTCTTATGTTATGAATAAAACTTTATCAGTTCAAGGAAAAAAAAAAAAGAGGGAGAAAACATACCCGACACTATCTTGTCTTGGTGAGACTGGTATGATTCCAGCTCAACTAGTGAGACCAACAGTTGGTTTGATGCCTACTACCAAGTTATAACTGGAAGGACATAAAATAGAGGCATCAGTCTCGGTTCTCAGCGACACTGCTGCCATATTTGCTGCCACTGATATTGCTAGTCCACTACTTGACCCACAAGGATCTCCCATTGTATAAGGACTCTGCACAACATAGCTAAACAGTCTTATGGAACTTAAGGTCAATTTGTTCTCTCTATTTATAGAATGATCAAGTAGAATTTGGTACTGTAATTAAAATGAACTAGATATAACAAAATTGACTAAAAAGGAAAAAAGGGATTTCGCAACAGTTGGGTAGACCTAATTTCTCTGTCCAATTTCTGGAAAATGTACAAGAAAAAATGTCTATGAATAAATCAAATATGACTAGTGATATTAATTAACTAATTAGTCAAATGTCGTATCCATATCTGGTATCCCCCACCCACGTTGTATCATGTCTGTGTCTGTGCTTCTTACTAAGATGGACTCAAGGCCAAAAAAAAAAAAAATGTCAATAAATAAATAAAAAAGTGGATGTATGTATGTACTGTGTATTGAATCAGAGTACAAGATCAAGTTTATCTAGACAGCAAAATCATCCAACAACAAGATAGGAAGAGATGTAGCAATCCAAAATGTGTTTTCCAACTATAAGTATACTACAACTCCTCTGATGTGTTGCACTGAGACAAGAAATAGAAGAAGAAAATGGATTATCTGTTCCGAGATGCATAAAAGCTAAAATTCAGATTATATTGATCAAATGGTTATTTTTTATTCATGCAAAATTTTGCTTCAAATCTTGTATTAAAGTGAAGTCGCAAAAATAAAAACCTGCAAGTTGCATTGTTAGTCTCTCCTGCTCAATTTCTCTTCCAACATAAATTTCATTCATTTACTTGACCCAAGCTAAGTGACCCAATACATGATATTGAACTTAAGATCTCCTGTTCTGATATCGCGAGAAAATATACAAATTATTAGGAAATGATAAATTTAATTGATTAACTAATATTCTAATACAATAACACTCACCTTGCCTTGGTCACCACTGGCGCTCCAGCCATTGGGTGATTCAAAGGTCCTAAAATGACACCACTCACTCAAAGTGGCCTTCCCCAATATGATAGCCCCAGCTTTTCTCAACTTGGTTACCACACCAGCATCACGTGGCACAACTGAGCCAAGCAATGCATATGAGCCAGCGGTGGTGTTCAGCTTATCCTTGGTTGCAATGTTATCTTTTGAGCAAAATGGGAATGCCATGTAATGGAGAGAGTGACCCTGATGATTTAAACTTGCGCTCATGGTCAGCCTTATCAGCTTGGTACAGTGCATCTGGGTTCACTTCTAGGACACCCTTAAGAACTCAGTGGTGAATATTTAGTGCCCATGGAAGTCAACAGATCGAGTAGCTAGCTCATTGGCCGATTGTATCAATCATTTATAAAATTTCAATTAAAAAAAAAAGTCGCCAACAGTTGCCTTGCTTGGATGCATCATCACATATGTTATGTTTTTCTCCAAACTCTTTAAGCTTTTTATATATATATATATATATTTTTTTTTTTTTAAATATGAATTTTGAAAATTTAACCGTTAAATTTCATGTTTCTTATATTTTTATACATATCAAATTTCGTTCAATTCAAGTGCTATTTATTATTTGATCAATTTTTATACACAATTTTAGATCACAAAAATTTGAATTTTAACGTTTGTTTGATGACATAGCAAATAATCATTGATCTTCTTGAAATTTTACAAGCATGATAGATATAATAAGAATATTCAATTCAACGGTTAGATTTTCAAAATTTACATTTAATATAAAGTTATATGAGTAGTGTGGGGTCCGTGGGCCTGATAGCCTCAGTCCATCATATAGCAGGCCCAAGGCCCATGCCGAGGATCGCCGGCTATTTCTGAGGAGAAAGGGGAAGCCTATTCTCTTGAATCCACGCTGAGGACACCTTGTCCTCGGCCTGACAAGAGTGATTTCGGGGAGTGGCTAACCCCAAGGTAAGCTGTCACTCTCGCATTTAATGCACTCAACTAACCCCCCCTGGCCGCATTAATGGAGAGGTAACCCCTTGGCAGGATAACGTTGGTCAGAGTGAGCCACTTGAGTATCGATAAAGCTTCTGATGGGATGGACGACCAGAGAAAAAGGCGAATAGACAATCAACAGATGGAAGCAAAAGATAGGAAGATCAAAACTATAAAAGAAGGGCTAGTAAAGCAAAAGAGAGGAGAGAGGGGGGAAAAAAGAAGGGCCTCCTCGGCCACAGGCCGAGGAGCATTCCCTCCTTTGTAAGAAAACACTTAGCCATTTTTAAAATAAGTTTGGGCATGGTGATCAACGGCCAGCACCTAAACCTGTCAGCCCACTCTCTATAAATGTATTGTTTGGGCTTGTTGGGCTGAAAACCCAACACTCAATTCAAATTGAGTCCTTACAATTGGGCATGGTGATCAACGGCCAGCACCTAAACCTGTCAGCCCACTCTCTATAAATGTATTGTTTGGGCTTGTTGGGCTGAAAACCCAACACTCAATTCAAATTGAGTCCTTACAATTGGCACCGTCTGTGGGAAGGATTAGGATGCTGGCCGGTGCACCAGGTAAACGTTCCAAGTTATAATTATTTGTTTTACAGTAGATTGAGTAAGATAAGGTTCTAAGTTCTAAGTATTTGTTTTACAGTAGATTGAGTAAGATAAGGTTCTAAGTTCTAAGTATTTGTTTTACAGTAGATTGAGTAAGATAAGGTTCTAAGTTCTAAGTATTCGTTTCACAGCAGATTGAATAAGATAAGAGTTCTAAACTTTAAGTATTTATTGTAAAAAAAAAAAAAAAAAAAAACAACGAAAGAGAAAAACAAAAGATCTCGATATTATTAATTCAAACGTAGAAAAATTACATATTACAATCAGAGGCTCAGGTAGGCTTGTGTTATAAGTAAATTTACAAGCTAATAGCCACCTGCTATTCCTAGCTATTCCTACAATCAGAGGCCCAGGTGAAGCCGCCCCAGGGGAGAACTAGCCGGAGGGAAGTGTCAACTCGTGCTTTTATTTGGCACCAAGAGAATGGGAGAGCTTGACACAAGGTGGAGGAGGTGAAGGACAATCATGCCCTCAGGCCCCCAACCACTCCCTCCTCGGCTGGGCAGAGCTGGAACAAAGAGAGGAGCAGACGCAGGGGCTCGGGGGACCCTCCCCCGTGATGTTCCCTCGATTCTCTCCATTCCGCTCGAGTGTTGGCCATTGGAGACGGCAATACTCGAGCACCGCCCATGAGGTGAATTCATGCGCCTTCCTCGTCGGGGGTGTGCTCCGAGGAAAGACGCGAGGTTCTTTAACAACACCCCTCTGAGATACCTCGAAGGGCACCATCAGGATTACGCCTAGACTCTGCCACACCGAAAGCCCAGTGGGGGCTGCGGCCATACCGGTTCTTTTCAGTCCCGGCAACAATTCCGGCGGGGTTGTTATAAGGAAATGTGAAGTTGGAAGGAGATGTTTTGCTCTGGTTGCGTTGAGAGGTTCATGGGTTGTGGGGTAACCATCTACTTACTTTATATAGGGGATGGAAGTTTGGTGAGAATTAATTCATGCAGGATTTGAGAAGGGTATTATCAGCTGGATCAGTAATGAAGTCCCCAATTTCCAAGGAGGCCATGGACGGTTGGACTCGTGTCAATTTACGAGGGCATTAATGAAGGCGCGTTTCATGCACCGGAGCGTCAAGCGCGGAATACGAACAGGCAAAGGGCGCTTCATAAATGAAAAAGATGGGGCCTTGAGTTAGAGATGAGATCAATGCCACGTGTAAAGATCCTAATCTGACGTAAAGAGTAGTCATCTCCAATAAAGCGATCTGAGGGCAAATCCATAATTACAAAAAATTGAAGTGATAGACAGAGCCAAGGTATTGCATGGTCCTCGGACCCAAACCTATGGTAAAACTACACACACCGATTATATTCAATATTTATAGAAAAAAATTGAAGTGGTAGACAGAACCAAGGTATTGCATGGTCCTCGGACCCGAACCTATGGTAAAACTACGCACACCATTATGTCTTATACAAAAAAATTGAAGTGGTAGACAGAACCAAGGTATTGCATGGTCCTCGGACCCAAACCTATGGTAAAACTACGCACACCATTATGTCTATACAAAGAATTGAAGTGGTAGACAGAACCAAGGTATTGCATGGTCCTCGGACCCGAACCTATGGTAAAACTACGCACACCATTATGTCTTATACAAAAAAATTGAAGTGGTAGACAGAACCAAGGTATTGCATGGTCCTCGGACCCAAACCTATGGTAAAACTACGCACACCATTATGTCTTATACAAAGAATTGAAGTGGTAGACAGAACCAAGGTATTGCATGGTCCTCGGACCCAAACCTATGGTAAAACTACGCACACCATTATGTCTTATACAAAGAATTGAAGTGGTAGACAGAACCAAGGTATTGCATGGTCCTCGGACCCAAACCTATGGTAAACTACGTACACCATTATGTCTTATACAAAGAATTGAAGTGGTAGACAGAACCAAGGTATTGCATGGTCCTCGGACCCAAACCTATGATAAACTACGCACACCATTATGTCTTATACAAAGAATTGAAGTGGTAGACAGAACCAAGGTATTGCATGGTCCTCGGACCCGAACCTATGGTAAAACTACGCACACCATTATGTCTTATACAAAAAAATTGAAGTGGTAGACAGAACCAAGGTATTGCATGGTCCTCGGACCCAAACCTATGGTAAAACTACGCACACCATTATGTCTTATACAAAGAATTGAAGTGGTAGACAGAACAAGGTATTGCATGGTCCTCGACCCAAACCTGTGGTGAAACTACACACCCCGATTATATCCAATTTATACAAAAAATTGAAATGGTAGACAGAGCCAAGGTATTGCATGGTCCTCGGACCCAAACCTATGGTAAAACTACACACACCGATTATATTCAATATTTATAGAAAAAGAATTGAAGTGGTAGACAGAGCCAAAGTGTTGCATGGTCCTCGGACCCAAACCTATGGTAAAACTACACACACCGATTATATTCAATATTTATAGAAAAGAATTGAAGTGGTAGACAGAGCCAAGGTATTGCATGGTCCTCGGACCCAAACCTATGGTAAAACTACACACACCGATTATATTCAATATTTATAGAAAAGAATTGAAGTGGTAGACAGACCCAAGGTATTGCATGTCCTCGGACCCAAACCTATGGTAAAACTACACACACCGATTATATTCAATATTTATAGAAAAGAATTGAAGTGGTAGACAGACCCAAGGTATTGCATGGTCCTCGGACCCGAACCTATGGGGAAAACTAGATACTTACAGTAAAACAAAATTACTGGCATAGCCAAAGTGTTGCATGGTCCTCGGACCCAAACCTATAGAAAACTAAATAAGTAGTATGCATTACCAGGGTAGTATATGGTCTTCGGACTCGAACCCACAAAGAAAATAACTGCTCTGAGAAAAGCCAAAGCGTTACTCAATGTCAGGCGATAATACAACCTTCCGGTTTATATTTGGATGATAACAGATGGTCCCGTGATGCCAACTCCAGAATGGAATACAAATATTGAGTAGAATACAATAGCAAAACGAGCAAAATAAAGTATCATTAAATGAAAGCAAAATACTTAAGTATTCGATTCAAAAAGAAAGTACACGACTCCCTTACAATGCCACTGAGGCAGGAAACGAGATAGTATCAAAGGAAAAAATAAACAAAGCTATCCTAGGCCGTATACTAGTTCCTTCAACTCAGTAGGTAAATCAAAAAGCTAGGGCCAAAGCTCAACAGCTATATCTCTAAAAATCCGCCGGAGGACTGGCCACGTCTTGAGGTCTTTCCTGACCCTCGGTTACGACTTCCCCCAACGCTATCCGGGGTTCGACTTCCTCGGATGGTTGACCAATTAACGGAGCATCCTCGGCGGTCTTGTCTTGACTTTCAACCGATGGTAAGGAAGACTCCCCTCAGGAGCAGCAGGCGTAACCTCGCGAATGGCAGTAGGGTAATATACCCTATCTTCCCTTCTAAGATCAGACGAGGCATCAATCCCTGCTTGGTTGAGGGCTTCATGCCAAGTTTGAGAGCAATAATGCCTGCACACAGCAGGAACTTGAGCCCGAAGGGTGGCTTCAGTCTTAGCCACCCCTTCGGTGAAGGCCTCTTCTTTTGCCTCGTCCACAGAGCGCTCAGCGTCTGTTTTCAAAAATGCCTCGTCTCTGGCTCTCACAGCCTCGTCCCTGGCGTACTCGGCAACACCTTTGTCGTGGATTGCTTTAGTCAAACTTTCCTTCATGTAGGAAATGTCCTCTTTGGCTTTCTGTAATTGACTTTCAACCTCTTGCAAGTGGACAGTTTGATCCTCAACTTGCTTCCTGACCACGGCTAGGTCAGAAACAGCAGTATCCCTAGCCTTCGCCATTTCTGCCAGATCCTCGGTCGCCTTTTTCAGGTCGGCCTCAGATCTCTTAAGAGTTTTAGCCGCTTCGAGGAACTTATCGCGCTCTTGCGCCAAGGCGTGACTATGGTCGCCAACCTCTTCGCCCAACCTAAAAAGGGCCTGGATAGCCTGCCAGCAAAAACAAGCAGCTTTATAAAGAGAAACAAAAGTACTAAGCAACAAAAAATTTCTAGTAAAAAGAATGGTTGCCAAAGGACCTACCATGCCTAGATATTTCTTAAGGTCGAAGACAACCTCTACCCCACTCATTTTCTCCAACTCAGCCATGTCAATGGGAAGAAGAAGAGATTTCTCTAGGGCCTCGGCTACGAGCCCCCTCGTCTCCTTGAGACTCTCGTATTGACGCGTTATCCATTAGGGGCTGGTCATGGAGCATAGCAGCAGGCAGCCATGCTTGGGCCTGGGCTGCTGGATGACCTTCTTGCCTTTCTTTTGATCACCAAGCTTCAACTGCTTTGGGGGTCTACGAGTCTTACCCTCCTCGGGCGAAGAATGAGATTTGCTCCCATCCATTGGATCCTTACCCTTAGAAAGTCTTTTCCTTTTCGGATCAGGGGACTCAGTAGAAGGGGCAGCTATTATAGGGTGGATGATGACCTGGTTTGCACGATTGGAACCTGGGACTGAGGTGCTGGGGGCTGGGATTGTAACTCCCCTGGCACATCTTTCTTGGAACCACCTTCGAGTAGGTCAAGAAGATTGGTCCGGGACTGCCTCTTTAAACCCATCTCGGCTTGGGGCCAACACGTTAAAGACTGAAGATCGGCTTCGGATAAGTGAGGATCCCCTAGGTCACCGGGAGGATCCTCGGCTGATCAGCTAAGTCAAATACACTATACTCGTCCTCGGAGGAGCTCAATTCGACCACCTCCCTTGCTTTCTTAGGTGGTCCTTTCTCGGCCACCGTTACTTGCTGGGATGAAGAGGGACCTGATAGCGGAATACCTTCAGGTACGTAAGACCCCCCAGTAAAAGAGAAACCGCTCTCCACCACGGTAATCTGTGTAAGCCGAGGATCACGAGCTCTAATTACGTGCTGCGGAACAGGAAATGACATTTGAGCTGGGTCACACCCGAGGATTTTATGAGCAGCTCTGACTTGGTTGTCAGACTCGTTCAAGAAAATTTCCGACCTGAGAACGGTCTCCAAATCCGCTTTGTTGACCAGGTGGAAGTGACGTGCAAAGGCTGTGGTGACACAACTCACGTTTTCTTTCTTAAAAAAAAAAAAAAAAAAAAAACCCATGTTTTGACTAACAATAAAACTTTATCATCTAAATTTTAGAAATTTAAATTCTACTCCTAGTAAAAGTCTATTATCAACATTTTAAGAAAAATTAATTAGTAAATTAATTTAATATTATTTGTTAGGATATATTTCTTCAAATTAAGGGATAATATTCAATATCGGTTTAATTTACCGAACGGACCGAAGTAATAATTGAATAAATACTGAATCGAACCAACGTGATAATTCAATAAATTCTGTAATGTAGGGGTATTAGGCCAGGAGCTCGTTATTTATATGGATATTGGGCCTAAGGCCCAGTCCAAGGTCGAGAGGTCGTCTAAAGAGGAGTAGACATTGTCAAGGGAGTCTACACTAGTAAATAAAGAATTTAGTCTTGGTCATAATTGCCTAGGAGGGTGGGTTGAGGATGAATGCCTCCTCGGCTAATAACGGCCGAGGTCAAGAGAAGTGGTCTACTGCTCAAGGGAACGTTCCAGGAAGTTTTGTCGGTATGGATAGGTATGGACAGGGGGAAGTCCTAAAATATTTAAAGAGAAAGTTGCTACCACTACATAAATGCACTGTAGCTAACTCTTTGGCCGCATTAATGTGGAGGTGATACTTGAACAGTGGCTATCAGCTTTACAACTATTATATGAAGACTTATGAAAAGTGTTGATGGGACAAATATCAACACCAGCCATCTGGCATGCATGTGGAGGACAAAGCTGAAAGGAGAAGGGAGTATAAAAGAAAGAAGAGGCAATGAGAGAAGGAGATCGAGAAACTAAGAGAAAAAACACTGTAGCATTAAGAACAAACTTTGTAATCAAACCAGAAAAAAAAATATATATATATATACATATAAGAACAGATCTCCTCAGATTTTGCCAATGATGATTTTCTTCAACATAAACCTGTCTTCTTTCATTCATTTGTCATCTGAATCTACTTTGGTGTTTGTCTAATTCATTAAAGGCCAATTTTTCAACCCATTCTCTACAAATTCATTGTTTTGGGCTTTTTGGGCCTGAGTCCATTCACCTTTTAGGTTAGGAACTCAAATCTAGTCCTTTAAGGTAATATTTCTTTTTTAAAATTCAATTGAATATTATACTACGATTGATATTTTTCTTATTGAATTATCGGATACCATAATAAGTGATAATTGAATAAAAAAAACTAGATAATATTCAAATTAAGGGATAATATTCAATAAGTTGAATAAATACTGAATCAGACCGAAGTGGACAGAATGTACCAAACAGAACCAAATTGGATCGAATAGGACCTAAGTAGATAGATTGGACTGAATAGGACCAACGTGAACAAACTGAACTAAATAGAACCAAAGGTGGACAAAAATGAATCGAATAGGACCAAAATAAATTGAATGGCTTGAATAGGATTGAAGTGGATTAAAGTGGATAGGATGGACCGAATAGGCCCAATGTGGATTGAAATAGGTCCAAATAGAACTAAAGTAGACAAAATGGACCAAATACGACCAAAGTGGATGGAATGGACCAAATAGGACTAAAGTGGAAATAATAGGACCAATGTGGACTGAATAGAGCTAGTGTGGATTAAATAAGACAGAATAGACCAATGTAGACTGAATAGAACTTTAGTGGACAGAATGGATTGAATAGAACCAATGTGGACTGAATAAGACTTTTGAATATTTATCATTTTTATTGCAAAAACAAAGGATAAGAAGAAAAAAGATGTTACAAAGCTACAGGCTATTTTAGCTTAGGAGCTAATTTATAGATAGTGGATTATAACTGTCAGTTTATAGTTCTGAGGCAAAGTTAGTTAGTTAGTACATGTATATATATCTTTGTACACAAACAATAATGAATAGAATCATTTATAGTTTTTCCAATTCAGATTTCATAACCAACATGTTCTATTTACCGAATAAAATCTTCTTAGTGTTGTGTTCAAGTTGTGCTCCTTAGGGTGTTAATCGCAAGAAGACGAGGAGTAGGTGGAGGTAGTGGCGGTGGTTTGGGAGCGAATAAAGGACAAGGCAAAGTCAACAGTGATGGTGGATGTGGTGGGCATTCAAATTGAATTCAGACCTGTCTGGACCTAGTGGTTGTGATTGGAGTTGATGAAGCTGGTGAGCTCATCTCAATGACGTTGGACAGAGGTTGGTGGTGGGAGGGGTTGGGGACGAATATGTGCTTGGTTTTCGACTGTTTTTTTTTTTTTCCCTTCTTTCTGATTTATTTTAAGTAAAATTAGCAATTAAGAGACATGTGGCTCATTTGATTTGTGGATCATGAGATGGAACAGGGAGTATGGAACAGATGATTTTGATTCATATAGATATTACAACATACAATCTAAAAACCAATTCATTTATTACATAACTTCAATAAGTTCCTCACATTTATTTCATACTCACTCAATACATAAAACTCTTGCTCTTATGAATGCTTAAACAAAACAAGATTAAATTATACAACTAAAGCAATGTTGTGGAGAAGCAGCATAAAATGGTTTAAACCATGAGGAATTGGTGTTGTAACTTTAGCCTTAAAATGGATTTTGTCATCTCTAAGAATTAGTAGCAAAATTGGACGTTGAAAGTAAAGTTGTAACTTCATTCATTGTTGGAGTATGATATGATGACCTGGGGGTAAATAATTGGAGAAGATGCAATGGAGCTTCAAAATTGAGCACTTGAATTGCTTCTCTTATTGAAGGCTTACGATCGCATTTAGAGTGAGCACACCAAAGCCGTATAACTAACAAATACTTCATTTGTTGCTCATCAAAACGTCTCTTAAAATGGATTTTGTCATCTCTAAGAATTAGTAGCAAAATTGGACGTTGAAAGTAAAGTTGTAACTTCATTCATTGTTGGAGTATGATATGATGACCTGGGGGTAAATAATTGGAGAAGATGCAATGGAGCTTCAAAATTGAGCACTTGAATTGCTTCTCTTATTGAAGGCTTACGATCGCATTTAGAGTGAGCACACCAAAGCCGTATAACTAACAAATACTTCATTTGTTGCTCATCAAAACGTCCACCCAACCTTTGGTCAACTGTATTAAGAACCTTTCCTCTTTCATGGAGCACCTTAACCCGGTTCAACATGACCATCTAATTGTCTTAGGGCTTGTGGTTGACTAGATTTCTTCCACAGGCTAACTCCAATGCAATGATTCCAAAACTATAAAAATTTGATTCCTTACTAGCCCTTCGTGTTGCAACACATTCAGGGTCGATATACCCCCAATATCAGATCTAACACACACACACACACACACACAAACAATTGATGTGGCTGCCTAAGGCCCCAAGTAGAAAAAAAAACCCTTAAATTTTAACCCCACACACACACAATTGATGTAGTTGCCGAAGGCCCCAAGTAGAAAAAAGGCCCTTAAATTTTAACCAATATGATATTTCTTTAATTAATTAAGCCCAAATATTAGCCAACAAATAAAATGATATTTTTTATCAAATGAAAAACAAGAAAAAAGAGAAAGGGAGAAATGCTACGTCCATAATATTCTTCAAAACATTTTTACAATAAATCTTAAGTAGCAAGATATTACAAGCTGTAAGTGATGGCAAAAAAATAATTTCAGTCGGGGGTTCAAATTAAAACTATTAACAACTTAACACTTAAGATTTATTGTAAAAAATATAGCTAATGTAGCACTTTTCAAAAATAAAAAAGAGAGCAATACACACCAAAAATTCACAATATTTTTCACAATAGTTGAGTTGACAACCTTTTACTAGTTCTCACCTATATTCACCACTAATATCACTATTTTACTTGACACTATCAATCTACCTACCACATTAACAAGTAGAAAAATTTTGTCAAATTTTTTGTGTCTATATCAAGGAAGTCGATACCGTACCGATATCGGCCGTACCGGCCGGTACGTACCATACCAGTTGCATACCGGTATCGAAATATTAACGTTTCGTACTGATTTAAATACCGGCCGTACCGGCCATGTACCGACCATATCGGCCAATTTCGGGTAATACCGGCCGGTACTGGGCGTACCGACCAGTATAGAAAAAAGTTTTTTTTTTTTTTAAAGTTTTGTAATTTTTGAATTTTTATTAGGGTAGAATGATAACTTATTTGCATTAACTTATTATTATTTGTTTTCTTAGTATGCAATGGTGACTTTTAAGTTTTCTATTTTTTATATTGTGTGTGTTTTTTTTTTCTTTTAATTGATACTAAAGTCTAAAATTATGAATAATTAGTTTTGAATTGAGGAAATGTTTTATGGTAAACTTTTATATTTATTATAATACACACACACACACACACACACACACACACACACACACACACAGATATATATATATATATTTATTTATTTATTTAAAAATATAAAAAATAGCGGTAAATCCGAAACGGTACATCGGTATTGACCGGAATCCGAAATATACCGTTGAAATTGAGCTTTTATATATTTAAATATGACTTAAAAAAATATTATTTAAATTATATTATCTTGTTTTAGATGTAAAAATTTTTATTAATTAACATGAACACGTACAATTTCCTCTTTTAGAAAGTATATAGACCAAGGGAGTCAATACGTACCGGAAGCTGTATCGGTTGCCCAGCGGTA